>NC_081416.1:24889893-24922393 GCF_949786415.1 Peromyscus eremicus
TGCTTCCTTTTTACTTCTGAACACATGTGTTCCTTTGTTTCTCAGGAAGCAATCATCGTGTAGCCATGGAAATCAATGAGTGCAGAGGAAATGTTGCAGGAGAATAATGAAGCCAACTAGCTCAACTCCACAAAAAGTTGGTCACATCCTAAAACAATTAAAAAACAAGCATCCAAAGGCTCTCGAAGGAAGTGTGGTATGTTGACGGTAACCTTTGCAGTCAGTGAACGAATTTCAAAATGCTAAGTCGTTTGTAAAAATGTGAACTAAGCCTGTCGCTCATTCCTCTTTCTTTCATTTTAACAGCCCTAATGCCCACTTTCCACAGTATTCCCATTCTGTCAATGAACTCTGAGTGTAAATGACTTTCCAAAAACAAGTGTGACACTCCAGTGGATGGCCCCCACCCAAAAGGACATACGAACAGCACATATTTCATTTGATGGATTATTAAATAAATAAACACACACACATACATACAAGGACATGAAATTTGGGGGGTATAGAGATGGGGAGACTTGGGAGGAGTTAAGAAGTTGGGGTGAATATGCTCAATATACCTTGCATGAAATTCTTAAATAATTGATAAAAACATATTTTTTTAGAGAGAGAGAGAGAGATAAAGAGGGAGAGAGAGAGAGAGGGAGAGAGAGAGAGTTGTTATTTTGTTTTGTTTTTTTTTTTTTTTTTGAAACAGGATTTCTCTGTGTGTAGCCCTGGCTGTCCTGGAACTCTCTCTGTAGACCAGGCTGGCCTCACAGAGATGTACCTGCCTCTGCCTTCAGAGTGATGGGATTAAAGATGTGTGCTGACACTACCCAGAAAACACATATATTTTTAAAACTAGTGTTAGTGGTAGCACTTGAAGGAACATGCAATTTTCACCAATCAGAAGTCATCTTCGAGGTAAGCCATGTCCACATGTCTTGGTCTGAATTTCACAGGACAATTACCTTGCAACTAACTTTCCATACCCATAACTATTCTCTCTTCATAACCAGGTTTACAATTAATAGCTCAGAGGTGGTAGTGAAATTTAAGGTTTAAGACTGTATTTGAGGACTGAGAAATGGCTCAGCCGCTAAGAGTATGTACGTCTCTCAAAGAGAACCCTTAAGTTCCATTCTATATTGGGCAGCTCACAGCAGCCTCTATTTCCAGCTCCAGGGGAACCAGTGCCATCTTCTGGCTTCCGTGAGCACCTGCACTCTGTGCACATGCATACATATAATTAAAAAAATAAAAAATAAGCCTTAAAATCCAATTATAGGAAAATTGAAACCAAACATCATTTACTTTGAAGTCAACATCATATTGGCCAAATTCTGATTCCTCGGAAAGTCTTCTTATTCTCTTTCTCTTGTAACAGAGTTGGTAATGGTTCACTAAGTCTTTGTAGAGATCTGAAGTTTGTGTTTCACAGAAACTTGTCTGATGACGAGGAAGGTGATGATGATGTCTCAGTAAATGGAACTGAGCATGGTAACAGTGTTTTCATCCTCAGAACCTTAACGCAATGATGTTTATCTTCAGTTCAGTCTCATTACTTTATCCCTTATTTTCTTTTTTTAGTAAAATTTATTTATTCTATGTATTTTTCACATCATGTGCCTTGATCCCATTCATTCCCCATTCCTTCACATTTGTCCTCTGTCCCTGCACCCCCCACAATAAAACAAAATTCAAGAGAATAAAATGAGAGAAATTAAAAAAGGGAAGGAATTAAAAATCTCGTCATGGAAGCTGCGGTGTGACCCAACAAGTCGCACTGTGAACTCCTTTGTCCATACATCTCCACTTGCAAGTGTTCATTGCAAAGAGTCATCTGTGTGGTTCGAAGTCCCTGGTCTCCACTACATGTTTGATGCTGGGCCTCCACTAGGACTCCTCCTGGTCGTCCCACTGGCGTCCTGTGTTGTGGAGATCCTGCAGCCTTGAGTCTGCAGATCAGGTCCCTTCATGTGCTCCAGCAGATCGTTGTAGACAGAAGTTTCTATCCTGCCCAGTCCTGCAGCTGTTCAGTTCCAAACTAACACACAGAGGCTTGTGTTAATTATAAACTGTTTGGTCTATTGCTCAGGCTTATAGCTAACTAGCTCTTACGCTTAAATTAACCCATAATTCTTGTCTATGTTTAGCCACGTGGCTTGTTACCTTTTTCTCAGTCCAACATTCTCATCTTACTTCCTATATGTCTGGCTGGCAACTCTGTCTCAGCCTTTCCTCTTCCCAGAATTCTCCTAGTTTGGTCAACCCACCCACACTTCCTGCCTAGCTACTGGCCAATCAGCATTTTATTAAACCAATAAGAGTGACAAATCTTTATAGTGTGCAAGAGCATTATCCCACAGCAGGTCAAAGGTGTGGGTAGATGATGGTGCAGGCCACATCATAACCCTGGGTCAGGGCCTAGGTAGCTGTAGGGTTGGTCCACCAAGCTTTATCCCATATTTCCTATTCAATACAAGTTATGCTATTAATTGAAGACTCTCATGTCCACAATTTTAGATGGGACGAAGGCAGGCTAGGGTTTGTGTGAGGCTCCACTCAGGTTGCATCTACCCTTCCACTTTCTATGCTAACAGTGGCTGCAAATCTCAAGGTTGCCTCAGGATGAAAAACTACGCTGCTGGAACCCAGCCACAAAGTCCTTTGTCCATCTAGAGGGAAGGAGGGTAGGAAAGTACAGAAAGGCTATAGACCAACAGCATGCCCCTCTTCTAAGAGTTCTCCAGCCGGCAACTACCCCTATGTCATTGGGCAGGGCTTGGTCACTTGATCATATCTATCTGGAAAAGATGACTTTAGGTCATCTAAGGAAGAGTGGAAAGAATAGGGGAGATGTCTACAGCTGCAGTGACCAAAGTGGAGCTGAGGGACTGAAAGGCGAAACAAGCCAGGAGGTGTTGGCGCACACCTTGAGTTCAAGGCCAGCCTGGTCTACAGAGTGAGTTCCAGGACAGCCAGAGCTACACAGAGAACCCTGTCTCAAAATAACCCCAAACAATGAACCAATGGCTGAGGGGTCACCAACTGGATCAGGCCCTCTGAGTGGGTGAGACAGTTGATTGGCCTGATCTGTTTGGGAGGCATCCAGGCAGTGGCACCAGGTCCTGTGCTCATTGCATGAGTTGGCTGTTTGAAACCTGGGGCCTATGCAGGGTCCCTTAGCTCGGCCTGGGAGGAGGGGACTGGACCTACCTGGACTGAGTCCACCAGGTTGATCTCAGTCTGTGGGGAAGGCTTTGCCCTGGAGGAGATTGGAATGGGGGGCGGGCTGGGGGGAAGGTGAGGGGGGGCGGGAGTGGAGAGAACAAGGGAATCTGTGGCTGATATGTAGAACTGAATTTTATTGCAAAATAAAAATTAAAAAAAAAACCCAAACAATAACAAAACAAACAAACAAAAACCAAAACAGAAAAGCCTAAACAAAAGAACAAGGTTTCCAAGTGTGAATAAGAATGGCTGGGTTTCGATCTTGGGTCTGGTATTTGTCAGATGTAGGAGAGTCAGGGAGGCCAGGTAAAGGGTGAATTGGACTTGGGTGGTGGTGCTAGAGAAGATGAAAATGATCGTTTTCTGACTCTGTTTTGAGGGGCAAGCCAACCGGACTTGCTAGTGGATTGGAATTCGAGAGAAAAGGAAGTCAAGGGTTTGTTTGCTTGCTTGAAGACTGGAAGACTGGAGTTGGCACTCCCTAAGAGGAGATTAGTGTGGGGAGAATAAGCTCAGGTTGGGAATGTGTATTAGACACCCAAGAGGAGGTCTTGAGTTGGGTATAGTCTAGAACACAGAGGCACGGCGCGGGATGGAAGGGAACATATTTAGAAGCTATCGATATGGAGATAATATGGAAAGCACTAGCGTGGATGAAACATGAAAGGTAGGTATAGGTCAATACCAGAAAAGTGCTGAGAACTGAATCTTGGAGTACTCGCTCCATCCTAGAGTAACTTGGAGAGGGAAAGGACGGGAGGCTTTGGGAAGTGTAGCTCAGTGGAAGAGTATGTGCAGACCACGGAGGAATCTTGGAGGCGATTTCCAGCACCAAAAAAGGAAGGAAGGAAGGAAGGAAAAAGAGAGACAAAGCACCAAAAAGGAGAAGGAGAGAGAAAGAGAGAGACAGAGAGGAAGGAAAGAAAGAGGAGGAGGAGGAGGAGGAGGAGGAGGAGGAGGAGGAGGAGAGGAAGGAGGAGGAGGAGGAGGAGGAGGAGGAGGAGGAGGAGGAGGAGGAGGAGAAGAAGAAGAAGAAGAAGAAGAAGAAGAAGAAGAAGAAGAAGAAGAAGAAGAAGAAGAAGAAGAAGAAGAAATTTGAAAACCCAGACAAAAAAAATGAGAGCAGTTAGTAGGAGGGAAGTCAGAACTCAGAACGCAGGCACGCTGTAAGCAGGAAGGAAGCCTTCTGCCTGAAGCACTGGTCACGCCGGTTGGCCAACGCCTTTGCTGTGGCTGTCTTAGGAGAGAGGTTTCTGTAGATGAGGGGAATAAAAGGAGACAAAACAATGAGCAGGGCCTGGGGAGGGATTTTACTGAAAAGGGAATATGAGAACTGGGAGGTCAGCTAGAGGAGAAAGTGGGTTAAGAGAGTCACATGCTGTGTTTAGTTTTTATGGTGAGAGATACTTGTGTGCCACTGGCAAAGCCCACATGCAGGAAAGTGGGAGGGCTGTGGCATCAGGCTTGACTGGCTAGGGAGGTCGGGGCCTGAATCCAGTTGTCTACTTGTATCTAGACATGCATGCTCTCTCTCTCTCTCTCTCTCTAAATTACAATGTAGTTTAAAACTTGAGAAAGAGAGAGGATGGGAGCAGGGAGGAGAGGAGAGGGAGAGAAGGAGAGACAGAGACAGAGACAGAGACAGACAGAAAGAGACAGAGACAGAGAGAGACACATAGAGAGAGAGACAGAGAGAGAGGCAGAGAGAGAGAGAGAGAGAGAGAGAGAGAGAGAGAGAGAGAGAGAGAGAGAGAAAGAGAGAGAGAGCAGGCCATCTATGAACCCAAATGCTGGTCGGTGTCTCCACAAGGTTGTTGAAGTTTGTGAAGTTTCCTTCTGGTTTTCTTTCCTTGGTAGACAGGAAGCAAGGTCATTGTGACAAAGAGGTAAAGTTTTGAGAAGAAAAAAAATGGTATAAAATAATCTCCTCCCAGCAGAGCAACGGATGAAGGGCCTAGAGAAAGATACAGTGCAAGTGCTGGGCAGCTAGAAGGGCCCACTGAGGTAATGACCAAGAACGAAGCCAGATGTGGTTCGTGCCTGCAAGCCCCACCCCGGGGAGATGGAGGCAGCTGGAGAATCGAGTTTGAAGCTACCCTCACCTACCTGAGAACTTGATAATGAAAGGAAGGAGAGACAGAGTCAGAGTCAGACACAGAAAGAGAGGAACAAAACACACACACACACACACACACACACACACACACACACACACACACACACAAATGAATAAAACCAGACCAGCTTGCCTGTGTGCCATGCTCCAGCTTTGTTCAGCTGTGGGAATGGGAGCGGGGAGTCCACCTGGACAAAGGCTATGTATAGTTCAACAAAGTGAGCAGGTAAGCAGGGTCACAGAGCCCAGGGAGTGACCTGAGCTAGGCAGGGAAGAACAGTGAGTGTCTGTGACCGCAGAGTTGAGTTAACGGATGTGAGGCTCTGAAGGTGAAGGAGTGTTAATGCCCACAATATGTGTGTGTTCCCTAAACAATCCCTCCCCATACCCAAATCTACCCCTCACTGATAGCCTATCAGTATGTGTTCAAACTTTACTCAAAAAATAAGCATGGCAGCCTTCCTCCAAGACGTCCCACTGCTGACCTCAAGGGTGAAGTCATGTTCCTGGACTCACGATGTTGGTAAACTTCCTGCCATTTCTTAATCCACAGAGTCAAGATTCCAGTAGGCTTCCTGTTGTGGCTAAGTGCCAGGCCACTCAGAATCTCATTACCTGTGGAAAACGGAACATCAGTGCTCCGCAGCCCACTGTGTGGCTCTGCTCTCAGGCCCAGCATCTCAGAAGTTCAGCAGGTACAAGGCCGAGCCTTCTGATTGTCACTACGCCCTGGGTGGGGAATGGAGCAATAACCCAAACTTCCTTAGTCAGGCTTTTTAAACAGGGTGCAGGGAGAGCCCGAAGGGAACAAAGTGGCCTTTAGTCAAGCATCCCGGTGGAAGCGTTGAGTAGGATGCCAGGCCTGGTTTATCCAGCCAATAATAGCGTTGTGTAATAGACATCCCCTAACTCTGGAGGTCCAAAAGAGCGTTGGTACAAATCATGCTTAATTTTCCTTCCTATTTCTCTCTCTCTCTCTCTCTAAGCAAAGAAAACCCCAAATTTCTTTTAGTATCTAAATTGATGTCTCTATACCCAGGTGTTTATAACCTGTCTCCTCTGAAGCATCTGGCCAGGATCTCAGTGTTTTCAAACTTTGCTCCTTCATTGGGTGACATGGACCATTGGGTTAATTTCTAGACTTTGTGCAAGCCCTCTTTTTAAGAATTTCCAGGTAATACATAAAGAACTAATATTCAGGAATTCTGAACAAATGGAGGTTTCCTTTTTTGATTAGGAGGAATAAAACCAGAAAGGGAGTGTTTTGCTTTTGTGAAATCAAAGAGAGATGTTCCTGTCAAGTTTTCAAGTGTTAAATACTGTAGAGGTCAACCATACAATACTTAAGTAGCCATCACCCTGCCCAAGCCCGGGTCCTAGAAATCATTGAACATGGATGATAAAGACCTGCCTTCAGAGACTAAACTGCAATCGGGATTCTTCTCCAGGAGGTAAAGGGGTAAGCTTTAATGGTTCTTTAATGGCGGTTTGGGTTTAAGCACTGAACTGTCTCTCTAGTGTTTGAAGGGATTACGTTCGGGGTTCATTGTGTTGACTGTCTTTCGAAAGATTAGATAGTTTAGTTAGGCTGCTGCTGGCCATGTAAATGTCTCCTCGTTTATTGACTGTCTGAAGCTTTTATCGAAGACCGAACACAATCGACAGCTTGTAAACAGAGATCCCATTATCTGTGTGCTACTGATAAGATTTACTGAGAGTTGAATTTTTTTTTCTTTTATGATTGACTGGCCAGTTAAAGATACTAATACAGTACAGAAAAAGATGATAAATGAGTATGAATTCGGTCAATGAACTTGCCCTTTTGTTTGGGGGCTACAATCTGTTTTGCATCTGTAGATTATAGAAGTAATTATGTGACTAGCACTCAATTAAAAATATGCAAGTCCATTTGAATATGTCATGTGCATTTCTACTGTTCTTTCAAAGACTTGCAAAGGGGTTTATGCTTTTCCAGGAAGACATGTTAAATCTTTTGGGACACAAATAGACAAATTCTGTGGATGTGTTTCTGCTTTGGGAGCATTATAAGAATTTGCTAGGGGATTCAGACCTGAGTTGGTTTTTGGTTTGGTTTGGTTTTGGTGCTGAAGATCAAAATAAGATTCCTCTGCATGCTTGGCAAGCACTACATCCCAACTTACAAGTCTGTGTTTTAAACTGCTATAATCACAATGAAAATTTGGAAAGGTACTCAATAGGTGTTTTTGATCCACGGGATCAACATTATGTTGTATTGATTGCGATTGTGGCGGTGTCTGCTGAGGGAGGAGGGGTCTGTGTCATTCAGCTTCCTGCTCTGAGGGACAGAGGGACAAAGTATACCTTCCTTCCAGAGCCACATGGCAAGGATTCAAGGAAATATGGCTTACACAGCCTCACAGTCCAGTCACTCAAGAAGGGCCTTTGAGGCAGGAAGCACAGGAAGAGGGCTAGTGCTCAAGAGAAGGCAGGAAAATAGATCTGAGTTCGGCAGTTTTGCCTGAGAGAGATGGAAAGCATCCCCGCCCTCAGCTTTGATTGCTTCTATAGAGAACACACGTTGCTCAGTACAAAACACAAAGCCACTGCCATGAAATCCTGACTCACCTCAACACTCTCAGCTCCCAGCTCCGAGGACAGGACCCAGAAACACCTGCCCTTCTCCATAGCGTACACCAAGGCTGGCCTCCAAAACTTCCTGTTGCCTGCTTCCTCACCTCCTGACAGGAAGGACCCCTGAGCCCTGCAGGTCCACGTCAGCTCTCTGTGGTGCTCTCAAACTCCTCCATCCAAGTTTTATTACATTCACAGATTCCTAGGAATCTCTACGTGTCCAACCTCCCCCAGCCGTAAATTCCTGCAGGGCTGGACTTCATCTTGTGGTTTCTTGTTTTTAGGCAGGGTCTCACTGTGTAGCCTTGGTTGGCTTGGAACTCAATATGTAATGCAGGCTGGTCTTGAATTTACAGAGACCTGCCTGCCTCTTCTTCCCAATGCTGGGGATTAAAGGCATGCACCACCAACCTGGCTCAGTCTCAATGCTTAAAAAACAAAACAAAACAAAACAACCAGAGTTTAGTGTATAATACATGCTTAATGCTCAGAACAGGAAGAAAGAAGGCCCATTTCTAGCCTTGGCTCACACACCTCATTTTCTCCTCAACAAAAAGTTCTTACACCCTCAAGGGCCCATTGTACTCCATTGGCACCCAAGTGAGAACTGCACACTTGAACACTTAGCAGACTTGTGTCACGTCTCTGTGGTGGTTTTACATCTATGTCCTGTGTATCCCATCCACAATCAAAGAGTCCCACGGCCATGCACTGTGTCTGCTTCAGTCCCCTGCTTCACCCACAATGCCTCGTGATGATCTCCTCAGGGTTGTCACCTACCACGTGTCTGTTGATTAGGAAAGGAGGGGGGGTCACCTTTTGTGAACAGCAGCACATTCTGAATACTCCAGGCACTATTTCAGAAGCCAAACCATAAGGAGCAGCAGACAGACAGCCCCCAAATCTTCAAACACCTCAAAAAGGCAAAGCAAGCCCACTGAGTGTTTGCCGGGGGCAGGCAGAGGACAATGGCTGCACTTGTCAGGACATCCTAAGAAGGAACAAATGTCCAGGTGTCGCTGGAACAAACCAGGTGAGGGAGGCAAAGTCATCAATAAGAACTGGTTAAGCACCCATCATGTGTAGAGCGTTTGAGGTTCGTTCCGCTTCTTAGCCACTTTGTTGAGATGTAACTCATGTGCTGTGTACCTTACCCAGGTACAGCACATGCTTCAGTGGACTTCAGCAGATACACAGAGTTGCGCAGCCAAGAGCCCATGTGACTTTTCACGCTGCTCATCACCTCCATCCCCAATTAGCAGTTCTACCTCTAACTAATCAACCGCTAGCCTACTTTCTGATTTTACTGATTATTCCTGTTCTGAAAACTTGATATGAAATGGAACAAAAACATGGCTCCTTATGTCTAGCTTCTTTTGTTTGGCATATTCTCAAGGTTCATGCATAAAGTAGCCTGTAGCAGAATTAGTTCTCCTTTATTGTCAGACAATAATATCTCATCACATGGATATATCATGTCCCATATAGCAGCTTATCAGTGGATGGATATTTTGGGTAGATTTAAAATTTTTGTTAGCATGTATTAGTTATACAAAATCATGCCTTTTTTTTTTTTTTTTTTTTTTTTTTTTTTTGGTTTTTTGAGACAGGGTTTCTCTGTGTAGCTTTGCACCTTTCCTGGAACTCACTTGGTAGCCCAGGCTGGCCTCGAACTCACAGAGATCCACCTGGCTCTGCCTCCCGAGTTCTGGGATTAAAGGCGTGCGCCACCACCGCCTGGCAAATCATGCCATTTTCATACACATATATGAAGTATTTTGACAGTCACCCTCCTGCATACCCCCCCTCTTCCTCTGGTCCTTTCTTCTTTCCAAACAGTTAGGATGGGTTTTTTTTGTTTTCTCGTGTGGCCAAGGCTGCCCCTCTGAAGCTGGCCTTGAACTTCTGATCCTCCTGCCTCTATTTTCCAAGTGTTGGAGTTACAAGAGTACACCTCCACATCCGACTACTTGGGTTGACTCTTAACAAACGATATTTCACCTGTTCTTTTCAATACTCCTGAAAGGACGGTGAGTGTGTCTTCACGCTACAGGTGAGACCCAGGTGGCTCATTCTCCTCCCACTCCATTGAAAATGGCAGGAGGAGCAAGCTCAGGTCTGCCGGAATCAAAGCTTCCACATTCAGTCCCCACCTATTACTTAGCAAACCTTCTCTATAAAGATAGATCACACCAAACGCCAAAGACTCATAGAGACAGCTGCTGCCCCGCTCCCGTCTTTCAGGAAATTTACCTGTGAACAAAAGTATTTTGGTAGTTGTGGACGTAACGGCAAGCACACAAGCTTTGGGATAGAGTCATGTTCTGTCCACTTAGTAACTGCGTCATATAAGCCAAGCTGTTAAATTGCTTTATGCCCCTCTTTCGTGCCATGTGAAAGTGCAAACAATTCCCCTCTTACAAGATTGTGGTGAGGATTAATTGACTAATGTAAAGCACCTGTATGGAGTAGGTATTCACAATGTTGTAGCCACCACACACAATGAAAACACTGCTGTTTTCAGAGGAAGAACAAGTCTCACACATATGCACACATGCACGTGCATGCACGCACATACACACACACACACACACACACACACACACACACACACACACCCCTTCCTCATAGACAGGAGTCTGGGAAGGCCAGCTCTGGGTCTGTAGTGGTGGGAAATCCAGGCAGAAATCTCCAGTGGTGGACAGACAGAGATAAGAGGCAGGAACTCAGGTGAGAGGTCAGGGTTAGAGATATGGATTCTGGGGTTATCTGCATGGAGGTAAGTGTTAATCCCACCGATCGAGAGTAAGACCACTACCACAGTTTAAAGCCAAATCTGAAGCAAGTTTTAATTAAATATTGGCCAGGTGGTTGGCCTCTGGCCAGGTCCATACCCAGGTACCCAGGAAATGGCCCAGAATCAAGTATGGCAAGGGCTTAAGAAGGAAAACCCATAATTCATTGCATTTCCCATCAGGTCCAATTAGGAGCAAGCATACATCCTGACTATTTCTTGCCTACGTATCTCCCGCCCACATGTGATCAAGCACATCAGTGCAGATGAGTCAAACAAACTTGTTTAGGAGAGTGAAAACATGAGCCGTTATCTCCCATAAACAATAGCCTCCAGCATTTCAGCAACTATCTGTCCTTGGGCAAGGGGCTTGCAGATCAGAGGCACTTTTGTTTCATGGATCTCTAAGGCAGAGTAATTAAAACTTAAAATGTAACTTTGGCTCTCACAGAAGGTTGATATTGTGGCAGTGTTTCAGGTGAAACCAGGCAGAAAATAAAGACATTAGTCCAAGGTCCAAACCCTGCAGTATTCACAAATAAGGCCACAGGAAAGACTAAGAAGCCACAGAAGTTAAAAACAAGTGCGTGAGGGGCTGTGATTGGACAAGAAGAGCATTTAAGTCTGAAAACCAAGGAGAAAAGATATTTGAGACAGAGATGAGGTACGGGAGAGAACTGAAAAGGTAGATTGTGAAAAGGTATGCAGTAATGAGGACTGAGATGAACCACCACATTCAGCACCCAGAAAGTCCATGGTGGCCTCAACACTGAGCAGCTGTCCATCCCATCCATTGGGCACTTGGAAAACGTTGAAGCAATTGTGCTCTATGTAAGTGCTGCAATAAGTAGCCAGTCTTAAAAAGGTAGATTCCAGGAAAGTGGAATCCCAGTTTGATGGGACAGTATGTAAATTCCAGCGATATGATTTCAGATTCCACGATGATGTTACCTTGTCCCAAGCTGCTACTTACCAAGTTTTGATAAAATATCTCCTTCCTCAAATCACAACAGCCTGAAAATGCCATTAAAATGACATTCTTTTTCTTAAGTACGTATTTGTCTAAGAGAGGGCTTTTACCAAAACAGCTTTTCACAGCAGGTTCAATACAGAGCCGACCAGAGGGGTCACGTGCTGTCTGTTAGGACAGACACCAAAGATACTTGGAAACTGTATACACGTGACCCCACTATTCTCACACATTATTTGTTATTTTGGAAAGTATCTCTGTTTTTCACAAGATATCTGTGTTAACATGTATTAATCTTACTGTTGCTATTTTAAAACAGGTTAATAAATAGTATTAAAATACAAACTCTGAACCCACTCACTTCCTTGCCCCCATCATGACTACCAAAGACTCTGGTTCAGTAGGAATGACATTAGCCCTGGAAAAGTTTGCTTTATCCTGATTACCGTGCTGGCGTCCTCAGAATGTACTTTGTTAAGACGTGGTCTCATGTAGGCCAGGCTGGCCTCAAACTCACTGTATAGCCAAGGATGATCCTGAACTCCCGACCCTCTCACTTTGCGCCCTCATATATTTGGATTACAGGTTTATGCCACCATGGCCAGGTTATATGGTGCTGGGATCAAACCTGCAGCTTGGTGTGTGCCATACAAGTCATCCACCAGCTGAGCTTCATCGCCAGCCCTCAGAATGCGCTTCAGATAGGAACTTTCTATTCCTGTGGTGCCTACTGTGCCCTGGATTACAAACAGAGACGAGAAGTGCATTGTTTTAGGGGCTGGAAAGAGATTCCCTCTGGCATCTTACTTCCCCCTCTGTACATCTCAGAGTCATTCGACCTCACCAGGGACGAGTGCTCTGAGTGAATCCTGAAAAGTGTCATGGCCTCCCCACCTGGCCTGAAGCCTCCAATCTGGCCAATGCATTTAACTATGTTTGAAGTCTGGGTTTCCTTTGGTGAAGCTTTTCCCATTATAGTCGTTTATCAAAGGATTTATAACCCTCAAGGTAAAGTTCTCTGCAACAGGGCTTGAAGGATGATCTCCACCATAGACACATTAAGAGCACTTCAGGAGCATTAATGCCCCAGCCCCTGGATTTATTACAACACAGTAAAGTGTCTCTTTAGAAAACACACTTAGTTCCCGCAGCCTTTTCCAGAAAGAGAGAGAAGTCGAACGATTTGAGAGGGAGTCAAAGAATGCCATCTTTTTAATTAGTGTGTTAAACACGGGAACACCTAATACAAATATTTGGCTGTGTGGTCAAGCGGTGGCTCTAAGGTCACCAGCGGAAATTTATAGGGAACCCTAAAGGCCCTGTACAATGATCTCCTTGGTTATGACTTCTGAATTGCTCCTCATTGCCTATACCACTGCATTTGGACATAAAGAAAATTTGTTGAATTAGGGCACTGCCCTGGCTAAAATGTTTACTTTTTCCTTGAAATGAGTTGTGGTCATGGAAGCCTTTTTGTTTCGTTGGCAGGAGCAGCTTTACACAAGATTAGCCCTCTTAACAGAGCCTAATGACTCACCAACTTAAAGTGCTTTCTGGGTAGTTGCTGAGCTTGTCTGCCCAACGTGGAGGGGAAGATGGGGAAATCTATTTCCAAATATCTTAGGGTAGTAGGATGCCACGCTGCCTACTTTGCTATAATATATATTCTGCACATAGTTCTACTCAATCTTGGAGTGGAGAAGTTGTCGATCACAAGCTCTGCTCTGCTCTGCTCTGCTCTGCTTGAGACCAGGCTCACAAATAAGATGTGCTGTTTCATCCTATGAGACTTAGTACTCCATGCGCTGGATTATCTGCCTCCGATGTGCTGGGTTTGATTCCCAACTGAAATGAAAGGCAGTTGTGTTGTGCTATGAGAAAAATCCCCAAGGCCTGGACTGGTCACAGAGGGCAGAAGCAGCAGAGAAGGAAATAAAATTCTGGAGAGAATGCCAAGTACTGTCGTGCACACCTGTAATCCCAGCACTCAGAAGGCCAAGGCCAACCTGGGTGACAGACCTTGCCTTAAAAAGTAAAAATAAGTGAATTCTAGTTGTTTAATCAAAAAAAACCTTTATGGCTAAGATTTGGAGGAAAGGTGTACATTTCATTTCTGATCCCCTTTCGGTGAACTTTCACCTTTCAGTAAGATTTTACTCAGGACTGTCTTTAAATACTGTAAGCAGAGCCTGAAATGCCTCCTTTTCACAATGTTTTTCTCTTACTATTACCTCAATGACTACTGCTATGCCTGCATGATAGTTGGAAAGAAGGACTTTGTAAAAAAAAAAAAAAAAAAAAAAAAAAACAAAAAAAAACAACCTTCCAGAATAATCCTCCGACATCATGTGCTCAAATTCATCTTGGCATGACCAGAGCCTAACCCTGTGTATGGTCTACAGTACATATTCATCAAATTTATTTTCAATTTTATTTATTGGTTCCTCTCTCTCTCTCTCTCTCTCTCTCTCTCTCTCTCTCTCGTGTGTGTGTGTGTGTGTGTGTGTGTGTGTGTGTGTGTGTATACACGCAGGTGCCATAGTGTACATGTGGAGGTCAGAAGTCAGTTTAATTCCTCAACCATAGGATGTGGGAATTGAATTCAGGTCTTCTTGTTTGTACAGCAAGGGGCTATCTTGATGGCCCAGGTAATATATTAAATGACTGTTAAATGCATGGACAGAGAGAATAGAGAATTATCAATTTAATATACTATTTAAAGTGCAGATCTTCCTTACAAGTATTAGGACTGTCATTAATAGAGCAGTGGTCTGAATATGAGTAGGATCCCTCAAAAGTTCATGCCTTAAAACTTTGATCCCCAGGTATCCTAGTTAACTTTAACTGTCAACTTGATACAACCTAGCATTACCTAAGAAAACAGTCTCAACTGAAGGATTGCCCAGATCAGACTGGTCTGTTGAGTATGTCTGTGAGGGGGTTGTCTTACTGTCAGATGATACAAAAAGGCCCAGCCCACTGCGGGCAGTACCATTCCCTAGGTAGGTGGTCCTGGGCTGTATAAGGAAGCTAGCTGAGCCTGTGCCTGAGCAAGCCACCAAGCAGCATTCCTCCATGGTTTCTGCTGTACTTCCTAGCTATGAGTGAGTTCCCTGGTCATGGGTATTCCTTCATGGAATAGTAAGTATAACAAGAAATCCACAGAGTCTGCTTAAAGGGCAAAGAAATTTATTTTTTCTCCCCGCATGTAAAAGCGAAGAGCCTTTATTTCAAGCTCCAGAGCTTGGTTCCTCTGTCTGTCTGACACAGCGGTGAGAGCAGAGAGCCGGCAAAGAAATTTATTAAGGGAGAAAAACTCACCGTACAGTACAGAATAGAATTGTCGCAGGTTCTGGAATGCTGAGTCAGTCCTCTATCCAAACCATGAGGGATATGAAGAGAGCCTGCCTACTTGCATCTCAAGTCTTAAGGATCATGGCAAGGCCATGCCCAGGGCATGTACTTCGAGGTCATAGGCAGATAGAGCAGTTACCTGCTACATCTCTAGGGGCAGTGCTTCAAGGTCATAGAACAGCTAGCCACTACATCTCCCCTTTTGTCTAAATAAGAAAGTTCTAACCTAATATAAACTATATACAATAGGAACAATTATCAAGTCTCGTCCAGGAGAGGGGAAACGTAATAACCTAAACAAAATAGAAATACAATCAGCAAAAACAGTATCAAACAAGAGACACATACTAAAATCCAGAGATGTCCAGAACATAGGTAAATGGCATATTATAGAGATTACTCCAAAAGCTATCCTATCCTAAAAAATCTAACTTTAGCATCTGAAATGTTCTTAGCTAAAATATCAAAGGATCATAACTGTAACTATCTAGTCTTCAATCCCATCAAATACCTGGGAAGGAACATTTGAGAAAACAAAAAATGCAAGCAAGCAGTTTCCAAAAATTTTTGCAAGAATAGACAGAGACAGCTGGCAGCCTGGACAGTCATCTAAACTTTCTCAGCACTGTTGGGGCATCCAATTTGGCTACAGGCCTAGAATATCTGACAGACCATTTTCAGAAGCAGGAATTTTGAAAGACCATCTTACCCTGTCTTAGCAAAGTTCAGTAGTTGCTTTTCCTTGTGTCCTGCTCATCTGAAAAGGACAGCGTTCATACTGTCAGCAGTCGAGGTAAGGGCAGTTCTTTGCCTGGAAGGCCATTTTTTTTGCCAGGAAGAAGACAAACTTCCAGATGAAGTGTCTTAGAAGCCCAGCATTCTCTCAGGAGTAGATCATGTCTCATACCAACATCATTCTAAGTTAATAATACACTTATATGCCGTATTCTTGAGGTCTATGAAGTGTTTGAAGATTACCTATCCATCTGATATATATTTCTGTATATCTAGAAAACCTAACATGACTATAAATATGACAAGCATGGGGGACTATCAACCTGTAATTCTTATCAACTAAATAACTTAAAGACTAAGGCTTCACATCACAGAAATAAACAATCTGTAAACAGATGTACAGTACTGGGACAATGACCTTGAACTTGTGACATTATACAAAAATATCTTAATCAGAGGGAGATATGTGTAGTGCAATATATAATATAACAATAATATCCTTAATATGTATCAATATACAAAATATCCTAAAGAGGTAGAACATGCATACAGTATGACAAATATAATTTTACATTTGTATCAATATACAAAACATCTTAAATGGGAATATAAAAATAGTTTACATTTGTATCAATATAAGAATCCATATCAGTGCAAATTATCTAAAGCTGATAGTTTGCTAAATTAGTTTACTAGTAGATATAATAATCTACCTTATATCCTATACCTATCCATTCCTCTTTTTTCTTTTCTTTTTGGTTTTTTGAGACAGGGTTTCTTGTGTAGTTTTGGTGCCTGTCCTGGATCTTGCTCTGTAGACCAGGCTGGCCTTGAACTCACAGAGATCCACCTGGCTCTGCCTCCCGAGTGCTGGGATTAAAGGCGTGTGCCACCACTGCCTGGCTTTTCTTTTCTTAAAAAGAATGCTGAATCTAAATTTTATTTTCCACCCCCAACCCTATAACCACTTATCCATAACCCTGAGAAAAGTGAGACATCTGAGAGAAGGGGCATTGTTTTCTTAGAATTGCTTCCTGCTGTTTAGGGGGCGACAACATCTCTGTGGGGTCCTGTAAGAAAACTTAGATAGTTAGATCTCAATAGGACTAGCTGTAGATTCTGCAGCCAGTCTCGGAGTGATGGGTCAGGTTGTCTGAGATTCCAGCTAGAAGTGAAGTATGATGGACCATCTCATCTTGGAACTGTCCTGAAGAGTTTTTGGTCCAAAGCTAATCATTGAGTAATGTTCTTAGGTACAATGGCATCATTCTGGACCAGATAGATCTTCCTTCTGGAGACTTCAGAGATTGCTATTGGAAAGACTTATTTTTCACTGTGGAAAACTTGAACATTATTAATATCAAAATCCCTAGAGATGCAGTGGGTAACTGCTCTACCTGCCTATGACCTTGAAGTACATGCCCCTCAGGTGTGCCCTCACCTGAGACCCTTAAAACCTGAGAGGCATGTAGGCAGGTTCTCTTCACTCCCTCGTGGTTTGGATGCAGGACTGACTCAGGCAGCCAGAACAGCATTTCAGAACCTGCAACAATTCTGTTCTGTACAGTGAGTTTTTCTCCCTTAATAAATTTCTTTACCCCTTAAGCAGACTCTGTGGATTTCTCATTATATCTGGCATCCAACATGGGGCTCGAACCCACGACCCTGAGATTAGGAGCCCAGCTAGCTCAGTCGATAGAACAAGGTCCATAGCATGTATCTTTACTCTGGTGCTGTAGTTCCATTTGTGGAGACTCTAGCACTCTTCCCGTTTGCTTCCTAGCCCATATCTTGAGTGTTTGTTTTTTTCCATACCATACACTTCTACTATAATACATAGGCTTCTAGAAGCAGAAAGCAACAGACAGTCCTATGTTGAGATCTGGTCTCCTAACCATGAATGAAAACAACCCTTTTCTAAGTTAAAATAATGTAATTTCAGTACAGTGATCCAGAGTAGACTAATACAATGGATATGAGCTATCAGATGGCTTTCCTCTGAAGGGGACTGAAGTACTGAGCAACCATGCAGCATGGGACACAGCCAAAATGAAACAAGAGGACAGGCCTGGTTCAGGACATCAAGGAGCTGCCAGGATGCATCTTGAGGCTTCCAAGCTCCTCAAGGATTTAATATGAGTAGAATTCCAGTGCATTTTCCAAATGGGAATCCAGCGTTGTCGTACCCTCTCCCCCATACACACACACACACACACACACACACACACACACACACACACACACACTCCCTCTCCACTCTCCTCTCTCTCATCTCATTCTCATGTAGCCCAGGCTAGCCTCGAACTCACTCGGCAGCCAGATCTTGAACTTCTGATTCTCCAGCTTCTATCTCCCAAATGCAGAGATTACTAGCCTGGGTCACTCTGCCCAGTTCATGCTGTGCAGGGGACTGACCTCAGGGCTTCCAGCACACTAGGCAAGCAGCAAGCACTCTCCCAGATGAGCAACATGCCCACCCCACACTGTTAGTGCTCACTCTCTCTCTCTCCCCAGCCACAGAAAACTCTTCTTTTTCTATTCGGCCCCACTCTAGTTTCGGGTCTGTGAAAAGCCAGTGTGTCTCCTAGTAAAGAACACTTGTGATGACTTACTTTGAGAGCCCCAGGGGGATTTGGTGTAGCTCAGAGGAAGTCAGAGAGGCGGCAGCATTGACCCCGAGTCATACAGTTTCAACAACTTGTCTAATTTTCGAAACTGAGAGGTATGCCATCTTCCTTTCTGAAAATATAATTTTCATCATTAGAAAAAGACTTTATTAGATTGTTTTCTCACAATAATAGTGGTAAATTAAAAATATCCTAAATCTTTGTCATTAGGGAAATGGTTGAATAGGCTAAGGACAGTTTTTTTAAAAAATGAGGCTGGTAAATCTGTCCACAAAGTCATAATGTCAACAAGAAACGCGGATTGAAAGAAATACCTGTCACTGATTTATTGTTGTTTCTTTTCTGCAGTACTGGGAATGGAACCCTAAACCCTGAGTATGCAAGGCAAACTCTCTCCCACTGACCTATAGCCCCAGCCCTTACTTTACTGGCTTTGAAAGATCAAAGTTATATTTCTGGATATTCATAATCATTCACATATAAAGCCAGGCCACCAGATCTAGGAACCACAGTGACAGCAGCCACTTCTAAGGAGGAGAGTAAAGGCAGAGGAGTCAAAATGGCTTCTCACCTCCTCACTGTGGCTAGTTTTCCTAGCACTACTTGGTGTGTGGGCTGCAGGGGCAGAAAAACTCCTAGTGATATCCAACAGCAAATCCCGAATGCTACAATAGGGACCTTGCAGGCAGGGTGGATCCCCTGGGAAAATGGTGGTAAGAAGGTCATGGCGACAAGCAAGCCCTTGGGATTGGAATTGAGGCCTGCTCCACTCAAGGGAATGCGTGTTTGGTACTGTAAACCTAGCCAAAAGCCCATGGCTAGGAAGGGCGTAGGCCCGAGAGAGAACCTTCTACTGCTGTCCTACTAAATGGACATGTCATTGAAGTGTTTTCTAAATATTTAGGTTTATTCCCATAGATCAGTGCTGCTTTCAGTCTTGGCCAAAGCAACTTCTCCTACAGTGGTCAGCAATTACCCCGCCCTGCCCTCCAATAAGCCCTAGCAAAGCCCAGCAAATGTTCCCTCCTCTTCCCCAATTCAGCACAAGAAAGATGGGCACTCAGCTATCAAACCGCTCTGGCCAATTTCAATGACTTTTTCTTCCCCCACGTTAACTACACTGAATACAGTATTTAACTTCTCTTTTTAAACTTCTGCTTTGGACTTGTTCTGTTCTTTTTCTTGTACGCTTTTAAAATTAACACTTCATTCTCAGAGGTCCCCACGCTCTGAGAAGCCTCCTCCGGGTGGCTGCCCTCCCCTCCACCCTCTCACTGGGTTCTCTGCAAACACCAGCTTCCTAGAAAACCGTCTCATACAGGCCTGGTGATGTGGACATCCAACCATTTCCTCCTGAGCTCTAATTTCATTTTCAAGTTCTCGGGCCTTGGGTATTCGGTGCTCTGACTCATCCCAGAAAGAAAACGAAAATTATCTGAGCAACCCCCATCCCTGATCGCAAAAGTTCTGGAAACTATTCGCTCAAGAGTGGTCAATGCCTGCAGGCAAATTATTCCTCAATTTTTTAAAGAGATAAATGAGCTAGACTCTCCTCTACTTTTTTTTTTAATGTTTTGTTTTGTTTTTTCTCTCCCTGGTCCTTTTAATATCGCAAACAAGGAACTTTAATAAACCAAAGAGATGGCCGTATCTAGTATTCATTGTGTTCCTGATACAAACGAAGCACTGTGCCAGCATTCAGCATGTAACAGTTTTAATGATGAGTCCTGAGCCCCGCTTCAGGAAAGCTGGTCACTTCTGGTTGTACTTTTTTTTTTCCCTGTTGTGTACTCAGATTTCTCAGCCCCAGTTCTGAATATTCACACCCCAATTCTCTAATCTTTCTTGTTAACACCTTGTAGCTTGGCCCTGGATTATTTCACTCAGTGATTAGCGCCCCTACAATAAGTGTTAATCTCTTTTAAAATACTTCAAAGCTGGGCCCTTTCCTAAGCGTTGCGGTGCCAATCAGGGTATTCCAGAAAGGATATCCCTATTGTGAGCCCTATCTATGAGGCATTTCCCTTGGACACCACCGGCTCGGGAAAGGCCTGCCTCAAATCTTGTGACACAGTTAAAATGTAGTATGTGCGAGCCCAGGTTGCACCCAACACATAAAGTAGACCCCTATTGTGTGCAGCGGCTTATCACGGCTCAATAAAGGCAGAGCCTGGTGTAATAATACTAGTGAATAGACCTCTAGAGGGCGCCCTCGGCAGCTCTGTCCGGGGAGAGCAGATTCCAGGGCTGAGAAAGCCGATTCAGCATTGTGCAGAGTTTCCTACATCCTTGTGTTCAGTCACCCCAGCGAGACCTAGAGCCTCCTCTAAAGCAGCCACAGCAGCTGCCCATGCTCTGCCGGGCAGTGTGAAAGCACCGCCAGCTCTCTGTAAGCAGTTTTCTCCTAGACAGTGAGTATAGATGAACTAGTGAGCGAACCTTCCTACTTCAAAGTGAGGTGTGGGTTTGTCTTAAATGCCATCTAGAGCACTAGGTGACCCAACCTGTGTGTCCTGACCTCTCTGGGGTCAAACTGCCTTCTCACAGGGGTCACTGAAGGTCATCCTGCATATCAGATATTTACATTAGGATCCATAACAAAATTAGCAAACTTACAGTTATAAAGTAGTAACAAAAATAATTTTATGGTTGGGGGTCACCACAGCATGAGGAATTATATTAAAGGGTCGCAGCATTAGGAAGGTTGGGAACCAGTGGTCTAGAATGACGTTTCCAAAGTGGCAAGCCCTTATAGCAGGCACCCCACATGAGGAAGGGCAAACACAAGCAGCTGATTTTCCCTTTTGTATTTAAGAGAGCGACTTCCATCTTCACAGCAGGTGGTCAGCTTCCCTTGAACCACCGCAGTTTTAACACTTTTAAAAGTTTCCAATAAAGACGGTCTTCCTGTCTGCCTCTTCTCTACATGCAGTCAACATAAAAAGTACTCAGATGTTATCGTGTGTGACATTGCTGCAACAAATTTTATTATTTCTCTTCACAGCGCACAGCTTTAAGGTGAGATGCGCTTCTTTATCATTCTTCCCATTCCCCCTCTCTTTAGCATGCACACAGCAAACATTTCCAACCCATTTTACAGGTCAGGAAGTGGAGGTCCGATGAGACCAAAACTACACAGCCACGTACTGAGTGAAGTTAAGAATTGAAGGTCGCTAAGCCCAGCGTGGCGGAGCAACTGCAATCGGATTGTGTTGGTGTACCTGCAAGAGAGGGAAGCGTCAGAAAGCTATCCTGACAGAGGATAAGCTATCTGAAGCTAGACAGCACAAAAAGATGCCAAGTCAGAAGCAACTGAGTCCTTGACTTTGGGCTTTTAGCGTCTAAACACTGTGGAAAATCAGTTTTGTTAATTGAGACTCCCGCTTGTACTATCCCTCACGCTATCCACAGCAGACTAGCACACGTCTCTAAACCTCAGTTCTTTATCTGCAAAATGGGGACAATAAGGTTACCCTTGCCATAGGGTTGAGAAAATTAAATGAAATTGTGTGTGTGTGTGTGTGTGTGTGTGTGTGTGTGTGTGTGTAAGGAGGTGTTTAACAGGCTAACAGTCATACAATAAGAGCTACCTAATATGGTTCATGTGGCCGGGCGGTGGTGGCGCACGCCTTTAATCCCAGCACTCGGGAGGCAGAGGCAGGCGGATCTCTGAGTTCAAGGTCAGCCTGGGCTACCAAGTGAGTTCCAGGAAAGGCGCAAAGCTACACAGAGAAACCTTGTCTCGAAAAACCAAAAAAAAAATATGGTTCATGTGATAGAATTATGACACACCACCTCCTGCTGCTTAATAAATGGTAGTATCAACACCATTATAAAATTTTAGATAATTTTAAGCCAATAAATACCATAATTATATAATGCTTATTCTTCCAAAATGACTTCAAATTCAAGACAAATATTTTTTTTAAAGCCATGTGTTAATCCTGTTACAAAAAGAACATCAAAATCCAATAAGCTTAAATTTTATTCTCAACAAAATATCATGGAAAGAAATTAGTGCAACCAATTTTCAGATCCCAGGAGAACAGAGTCCATGATCTGATTAAGAACTCTGGGCAGCTGAGAAGGAGCACACAGCACACATTACGGATCAGAACAACCCGGCTAACTGCAGTGAAAATTCTTGTCCCCCCACATCCTTGAACTTTCCGAAAGGTCAGGAAACAGGTGCTCAGTGCCATTGTTCTTGGCTTCGTTCCTCCATTTAAAGAGTCTCATTAAATCAAGGAACTGAGGAAAGCATGGAGAGGTCAGCCCCAGGTTCAGCAGCACTTAAAGGGTCCGGTGGGGAGGAATCAGGAAGAAAGGACACTGCCAAGGCTGTGGAGAGGTCATCGAGAAAGGGTCAGAGGGAACAGGTCCTACCAACAGGTACCCCACCTGACCCAGGTCTCATCCTGCCTCTCTTAGAAGTTCTTTTGGGAACCTGTCCCTCCACCAGCCAGAGGACTATTCATCGGCAATGCTCCAGCCTTCTAGGAACAGCCACATGGAGCAGCAGAAACGAACCCCAGAATGCACCTTCTGCCCTTGCTCGCCCAAGTTATCCAGTCACTTTCTTTCATTGACGTGTATTGACAGATGTTGCACAAATCCTAAATAGTCATATAATAAAAACCCAGAGCCAGATATCAGGGTGAAGCTGAAAGATCAGAGAAACAGAGCAAGCCACAGCCACCACCTCTTACCTCACCAACTCCTCAGCCTGACAGAGAGCCTCTGCAAGAGAGGGAACTCCTGTCTCCTCCCGCCTTATATTCCTTTCTCTGCTCAGCCATATCACTTCCTGTCTCAACCTTCCTAGTGCTGGGATTAAAGATGTGTGATCCCAGCCAGGCGGTGGTGACACACGCCTTTTTTTTTTTTTTTTTTTTGGTTTTTCGAGACAGGGTTTCTCTGTGTAGCTTTGCGCCTTTCCTGGAACTCACTTGGTAGCCCAGGCTGGCCTCGAACTCACAGAGATCCGCCTGCCTCTGCCTCCCGAATGCTGGGATTAAAGGCGCACCTTTAATCCCAGCACTCGGGAGTTCCAGGAAAAGGCGCAAAGCTACACAGAGCCAAGGCTCAGAAGACACACGGAGCTTGGCTACTAGGAGTCACTCACTGAGAACCCAATCAAAAGGCAGCTGCAAGAATCCCAGAGACGTGGAGCCTGGTGGCGCATGCGTGTGATCCCAGCACTCAGGGCAGGGAAGCAGGAGGATCAAAAGTTTAAGGTCAGCCTGTGCTGCATGGAAAATGTGAGCTAGCCTCAGCTAAAATTATAGCTACATAGTGAGAACTTATTATTATTATTATTTTAATTCCTAAGGAAATATTACAGAAGCCCAGAGTTGGACCAACAGCCGGGAAAGGAGTGGCTTGGAAAATGGCTACGTTGTCTAGCACATGATCAGCAGCATAGATATTTCTTATTATTTGAAACTTGCTATGTAGACCAGATTAGCCTGGAACTCACAGAGATCCACCAGCCTCTGACCCCCAGTGCTAATGTTAAAGGCATGCACCACCACACCCAGCTCGTTTGGAGTTTTCAGACAGGTTTAATGTAGTTCCAGCTAGCCTTGAACTCACTATGTAGCCAAGGACGACCTTAAACTCCTGACCCGCCTGCTTCTACCTCCCAAGTGCTAGAACTACACAAATATACCACCACACACAGCTTACTTTTTATTATTTTTTCTGTTTATTTATTTGGGAGCGGTATTGGGCCACGGCATCCTTGCAGAGATCAGAGAACAACTGGGTGGGAACTGCCTCTCCCCTCCTAGCATGTAGATTCTGGGACTTGAACTCAGATCATCAGACTTGGGGCAGGCCTCCCTACCTACTGAGCCATCTCACTGGCCCAATATTTATTTTTAAATAGCGCTTTTCTGCCCTACAAAGCCACAGAAAATGAGTTGTCTTTTAAGCATGGAAATCTTTGTTATAAAATTTTGAGTGGCAGTTTATTTTATAAACAGACACATACACACACATTTGAAGTCTTATGAAGACCCAGTGAAAGGCTGGGGATGTAGGTGGATTGGTAGCGTGTTTCCCTAACATTCCTGAGGACCATGCAGTGCACCTAGATTCAGTCCTCGAGACTATATAAACAGGACATGGTGGTACATGCCTATAACCCAACATACAGAAAGTGGACAAAGTTCAGGGTCATCCTCTCCTGCATAACAAGTTCAAGGCCAGCCTGACATGACCCTATCTCAACATACATAGATAATCTGTGAAGTTGACAAAATGGCCTTGATGGGGAAAGCAAGATAGCATTCAAAAGGATAAATGACTTCACAGAGATCACACAGTCAGGGAGGGGGGAGGGGAACTCAAACCCGTATTTTTCTGATGCCAGAACTTACCACTCTTCTGCTTGCCGTTTTTCTCTCTTTGTCTCAAATTCCAGGCTGCATATTTTCCCTTTTTCAGTACAATAGCTTAGGAAATATATCCTACCACAAGAAACATTTCACTGCATTCTTATTGACAATTAACAATTTTTTTCTTTTTTAAAAAGATGTTGTGTACGTGCCCGCGACCCACATATGGAGGTCAGAGGACAACTCTTTGGAAGTCAGTTCTATCATTTTTTTTGGACACAATCTCTCCTGCTGTTTCTGTACACATAAACACATCGCTACTAAACCAGAACTTGTCCATAAGTTTTATATTACAATCACAGTGTAAAACACAGTCCAGCAGGGTGGAGTGGTGCACACCTTTAATGCCAGCACTCAGAAGGCGGAGGCAGGAGGATCTCTCTGTCTGAGGCCAGCCTGGTACATAGTCTCACTCATGATCTGAGCTCCAAAGATCTTGGGCAGGTCCACCTCTCCAGCTCTGCCATCCAAAGCACACAGCTTATCTGGTGGGCTCAGGCCAGCTCCAAACCACACCTGCCATTGTCCATGGTGGTTACTCCGTAGTACTAGCACCTCCAATATGCTAGTCTTCATTATAACTGAGGCTGCACCTTCACTAACGGCCTCCTGGCCCCTCTTCAGTGACCCTGCCCCTGCCAAACTGTGCAAAGCTTCAGCTGTTCTCAGTGACCCCTTCATGCCTTCAAACCCAACACTTCCAAGTGGGAGTGTAGGCTTAGCCCCAATGAACCACAGCTTCTATGTGCTGACCCTGAAGAAATAACTTCCTAGAAGATTTCACCTCAGTGGTGCTGGTCTCATATTAATCATAGCTGGTTTTTCAGCCTCAGCTAACCAGCATCAATTGTCTCAATAAAGCAAAGGTTTCACTTCTAAAGCCTCTTAATTCAAATATGTTATACAAATGGCCCTGACAGGGTCTTTGCTTCTGAAACTTCACAGCCCAGGCCTCTAGCAACTGCATCTCTCCCAACATTCTCATCTTCCAAGTCCCCACAGAACAGCAGACTAAGGTCTAACTGCTCAGTGACTTTTCTAATCCAAAGCTCAAAGCTCAAAAATGAAAAACCAAAAAAAAAAAAAAAAATCAAAGCTCAAAAAAACCTTCCATGACCCTCCAAAATGCAAGGTGGTCAAGTTCTCCACATGGCAGGTACCAATCTCTGTCTTAGTTCATTTCTCTGTTGCTGTCACAAGCATCATGACCAAAAGCAACTAGAAGAGAGAGGGTTTCTTTGTCTTACAAGTCACACTCCATCACTATGAGAAGCCAGGGCAGGAGCTCAAGGCAGGAACTGAAACAGAAACCATGGAGGAACACAGACTTGCTCTGCCTGCACATACTCAGCCTGCCTTCTTACATCCCCCAGGACCACCTGCCCACGGGTGCTATCACCCACAAGGAGCTGGACCCTCCCACACCAACCAATCAAGAAAATGCCCCACAGACATGCTCACAGGCCAGGCTGATGGAGACAGTTCATTTGAGGTTCATTCTTCCCAAGTGTGTCAAGTTGACAACCAAGATTAGCCATTTGTGACGATGGGGTAATTAAAGTCCACTGTACTCACCCAAAGAGGAAGGAAAGTTCTGGTAGGAGTGAGGAAAAGTCCTGTTCTCTAGGACGTGTGGTCTTCTTCATGAACCATTTCTTAAACTAAATTTGGTGTCACATTACAGTCAAACTGTACTTTAAAGGTGTGGCATAGGAAAAAAAGAGTTAAACATACAAAAACACGTGTAAACGGCTTGAAAGTCGTCAATGGTCCTCCCTATTCAACTGGCAGTCCTGGGGACAGAACCCGAGCCTGTACACATGCTGAGCAAGTGCTACCACTGAGCTCCAGACCCTTGGCTTTTGAGACAGGGTCTCACTCTGTAGCCCAGGCTGGCCTCAAACATGTGATCTTCCTGTCTCCGCCTTCGAGTACTGGACTTACAGACGTGAGATTGCAGAAGCAATGACGTGCTATGGAGACCCAGGAGGGCCGGTGATAGCGGTCCTGGCCTGAGAACAAGTCTGAAGAGACAGGGAGACCAGTGCTCCTGCTCTAAGGCAGGCAAACAGAGCAAACTGTCCCTCTGGGTCACTTCAGGCTTTCCATTCACACTGGGGAGGACCATCTGCTTTGCTTATGTATCTGTTCAAATGTTAATCTCACCCAGAGACACTTTCACAGACACCCCCAGAATTGGGTGTGGTCGAGTTGACACAAGAAATGACTGGAAGCTTCATTTTTTTTTCTTTTCTAATACTTTTGATTCTGTTCCAGGATACAGTCCAAATATCATATTTACAGGTTGCTCCTTTTTATGTGACTTCCCCATGGGACAAGGAGCCCAATCTCTGTCCTATCCACATTAGTACCTCACTACACTGATAATACGGTTACCAATGGCTACGGAGTTTCACTTCTCACAGGCTCCCACCACAAGAGAGGAACTGTTCATACATTCTGTGGTTCACATTCAAAAGTCCTAGAGAAAGATTTTGACAGACTTGACTTGTCACAAGTGGCTACCATTGAATCGATCAGAGATTACTGAGGGAGGAAGGGGTCGTACCACAGCAGGCTCAGGGGTCCCGTCCTTGTGGAGCAGAGGAAGAGTCACGAATACACAAGTGATGACATCAGTTGAAGCTTATTTACCATCATAGTGACCACCCAGCTCATCTACCCCATTTCTTTTCTTTTCTTTTTTTTTTTTTTTTTTTTTTTTTTGGTTTTTCAAGATGGAGTTTCTCTGTGTAGCCCTGGCTATACTGGAAATCAATCTGTAGACCAGGCTGGCCTTGAACTCACAGAGATCCTCTTCCCTCTGCCTCCCAAAAGAGTTGGGATTAAATGCGCGTACCACTACCGCCTGGTTCATTGACCTTATTTCAAAGACGAAGAAACTCGAGTTCACAAGTAAATCACATTCCAAAGGCCCAGATCCAGCCTCTGGTGAAAGAGAGATTGAGTCTCGGCTTCCTGCGCACCTGTCTCAGGCACTTTCCTCTGCACCCCTGAGCACTGCCTTGATTTTGGTTTTGATTCCAAGATCAAATGAATCTCAAATTAGAAACAGCCTCAAGGTTTACTTGATTACATTACAAGGCTAGGCACCAAGGTCTATTCCCTTATTTGGCCTCTTCCTCTTCCTAAGGTGGACTGCCAAGATCCAGCTATTAAAGTATTGAAGTCCAGCAATCAAAAGCCCCCTTTGGTTTGCCTAATTACCATGCCTAATTAAAATTAAACACCTCCTCCTAACCCAGGGTTTCCGTTTTACCTTTATAAACTGCCATTTTCATATGGGCCTCATCTTTCTCCTCTCTATCAAGAGGCAGTCCTTTGTCTCCCTAGGACAAACATCTCTGCCCCCTTCCCTTCGTCCCTTCCCCTTCTCCCTCATCCTCTACTTCCTGTCTTTGTCTCTTATTCCCTGCCCTCACTCCCTTTGGGGCAAATAAATCTCCTTTATGCTGAGAACTTGGTCTCGGGTGTTCTGGGCCCAAACTTTCTCTCTCTCTCTCTCTCTCTCTCTCTCTCTCTCTCTCTCTCTTTAAAAAAATTTATTTATTTATTTTGTATACAGTGCCCTGCCTGCACACCAGAAGAGGGCACCAGATCTCATTACAGATGGCTGTGAGCCACTATGTAGGTGATGGGAATTGAACTCAGGACCCCTGGAAGAACAACCAGTGCTCTTAACCTCTGAGCCAACTCTCCAGCCCACCATACTTTCTCTTTCACCAATAAGCTTTATTGTGGTTACTTATAGGAACAGAAAGACAGCTGCATCACCAAAGCCCACCCCCAGCATGAGTGAGGGCTCACAGAAGCACACTGCACAATCTGCAGGCAGCTCATTCTGTTGGAGAGTCTCCTTTCCAGGTGGCTTGTTGGTCAGAGCCTTTTCCAGGCAACTCAGTTTAGCTGATCTCTGCTTCTTTTCCCAGCCTGGCCTTGTCTGACAGTGACTATCTGCAGGCTTTACTGCTTATGAATTCTTAAGGAGGGAGGAGCCTAGTGAATCTGGTCAGTTTCAGGGACTTCCTGGAGTTATTTTGAGTTGTATACTTCATGTTGTTTAACCAGCTTCCCTGCAGGAAGGAAAGGGCTATACAACAGACTGATGTGTGAAAACCCCAACACCCAAGCTGACTGTTATATAAGCAGTTTCCTCTGAGATTGAAATACTCCAACTTGCAGGGAAGCTACTTAAGATAGGAAGTAAACAACTCAAAAATCACTTCAGGAAGTTCCTGAAGCCCATCAGATTTACTAGGCCCCTCCCTCCCTGAGAGGAAACGGTAAAGGCCACTGAACATCACTCTCAGAGGAGACTGAGACCAGACAAGCATCCTGAAAGAAGCAGAGAACAGCTGAACTGCCTGGAAGAGGCCCACAGCAACTGAGGCATCTGGACCGGACACTCCCCAAACTGTTGAGCTGTCTGCAGCCTGTGAGGTATGCTCCAGGTTTTCAGCTTTTATGAGCTGTCACCCATGAAGGGTGGGCTTTGGTGGTGCAGCTGTCTTTGAGTCATTTCTGACCCTGTAAGTAACTCCTCAACAACATTCCTGTAAAGCACTAAAACTCATTGGTTCACGAAGTTGGACTTTGGTGGTGTCTGGCCTTCGGTTTGTTGTGGGCTCTCCATCTGAGGTAAGTAGGGGTGTGTGTGTGTGTGTGTGTGTGTGTGTGTGTGTTGTGTCTCCCTGGGAAAAGTCTTGTCACATAACACTGACCCTACAGAAATAGAAGCCTTTCCCATTTATTTCTCCAACAGCGGGATTTCAGGATAACTCACACTGGGCAGATTAGAATGGGCAAATTATTTTACTTAGCAGGTAAAGTGAGGGAGAAAGGAGAAAAGAATAGCCTGCTCTGGGCTTCTCAAACCACCCAGGCTACCACCGTACACCAAAACCCTACGTTTCCACTAAAGAGAAGGACGCGATCCACATGCAGAGTGTTAAACAGAACACTGAGCTGGAAAGAAAAAGGTACAAATTGTGTGAGCCTGTCTATATGAGAGACAGTGGCCTTAGCAACAGCCGCCAGCCACACAGCAAGCAGTCTCTTCAGGGCTGACTGGGACGGCGGAATGCTTTGTTTCCTTTATTTTACTTTTCTGTAATACTTGAATTTTATTCATAATTTTTATTGATTACTAAAAATGTTATGCTAAGTGGAAGAAGCCAAACACAAAGGAACACACATGGTATGATTCCTTCTACACGAAATATCCAGAAAACTAAACCCATCAAGATAGTAGACCTGTGATTCACCGGAGCTGGTGTGAGGGGCGATGGGAAGGGAATGCTTCACACACATGGAGGGATCGAGACTACAGAGGATCATTTCGTACTATGAATTTACTAAGTACCACCATATTGTATAGTCAAGAATAGTTCATTTTATGTTATATAAATTATGCCTCAATTCAAAAAGTGTTGGGGGCTGGGGAGACGGCTCTGTCGATAAAATATTTGCTGCACAAGCACGTTGGGGGATATTTGATCACACTGAACCCCAAGGTTGCATTTACATTAATTAAATAAAATTCACCTTGGGCAGGCGGTGGTGGCACATGCCTTTAATCCCAGCACTCAGGAGGCAGAGCCAGGTGGATCTCTGTGAGTTTGAGGCCAGCCTGGTCTACAGAGCGAAATCCAGGACAGGCATCAAAACTACACAGAGAAACCTTGTCTCAAAAAAAAAAAATCACCTTGGGTCAGGAGGCTGAGTTAGCAACTAGTTGACAGAAAGCACTCATTGAGCATCTGGAAGAGACAGAGAGATGCACTGGAAGGAGTAGAGAGGGGTTTGGAGTGGCACAGCATTTTTTGTTTGGCAGAGCAGAAGGACACTCCTTTTGGGAGACTTCAGCAAGGAGAGAAGGTCAGCTAGTTGCTATTCAACCTCTCTGAGCTAGCAAGTTTTCACCCCAGCCTCTGAATCTCAAGTCTTATTTATTAATAGAATGACAGAGATTTAGTGGAAGCTGCCTTTAGCAGCACTGGCAGAGCTGGTACCTGGGGGAACAGGATTCCTGCCAGGCTGAGGCCTGAGCGGCTGGGCCCCTGCCAGAGAAACAGGCTGGTCACTTCGGAGTCACAGTTGCTGGCTGAACTAGCAGTGGATTAAGGTGCAGCCACTGTGCCAAATTAAAACAACACAAGCATGAGGACGTGAATTCAGAACCTTAGCGCCCACACAAAAAGCCTGGCACACAGACTTGTGCCTGTAAACCCAGCACTTCAGAAACAGAGATAAGAGGATCCCTGGGACCAGCCAGGTCTAGCTGTATTGGTGAGCTCCAAGTTCAGCAAAAGACACTGTCTCAGAAGGTAAGGTGGAGAAGCAGTCAAGGAAGACACCCAGTGTCAACTTCTGCCATGTGCACGTGCATGCCCACATGCACGCCCACACATACACACACACACACAGAGAGAGAGAGAGAGAGAGAGAGAGAGAGAGAGAGAGAGAGAGAGAGAGAGAGAGAGAGAGATGCAGAGTACTGTCCTGTAATGTGGAAACCTTAAGAGTCACAAACCCTCCGCTGTGGGTTTGACCAAGTTGCCTACTTCTCAGCATTAGTTCCTGTGCAGCTGGCCTCAACTATACCTTCAGGGTCTAACACTGTGATTCTGGACACATTTGTTCCCTACAGTGAATTAATGCTTGTTCTAAGACTGTAAACACTAAATGTTTTGGGCAGATGCAGCAGCACCTTGGGGACCTTGCGTCAAGAAGGCCGGAGGAAGAAACTGCAGCTTTCAAGGATTCGAAGTGCATAGACTCATCCAAACCCAATGACAGCTGGGTGGTGGTGGCGCACACCTTTGATCCCAGCACTCTGGAGGCAGAAGCGGATCTCTGAGTTCGAGGCCAGCCTGGTCTGCAGGGTGAGTTCCAGGACAGCCAGGACTACACAGAAAAACCCTGTCTGGAACGATTAAAAAAAAAAAATCACAAGTTGTCAGTGATTAGAGAAAGAATGTGAGAGAAAAAACAGAGGTGTAAGATAATAATAAAGAAACTTGTGGGATGTCTCTAGAAAGCACTGTGCTTTATAAATATGATTTATATTTTAAAACTCAGTTGTTAGGAGGAAAAATTGAAAGGGTAACTTGCCCAAGAACTCAGGTCCAGTACCTGGAAAGATAGTGTTGAAACTTGAGTCTATTTATCATTCAAAGTCCATGTTCTTTCCAATTATCTATTCTCTTTTCCGAAAACAAAACAAAACAGGATTCAAGGAAAGTGATTGAGAGGTAGAAACAACCAAATACCACAGCAAAGCCAAAAATGGGCTGGTGGTTCATACACACATTCCCAGAACCCCAGAGGTGGGGCTGAATAAACAACAAAATAAAATCATGCTTCCAGGCCAGCCTGGGCTATACAGCAAATTCCAGGCCCATCCTGGGCTACACAGCAAGTTCCAGGCCAGCCTGAGCTATATAGCAAGTTCCTGCCTCAAAAAAGTCTAAAAATACATGAAATAAATGCAAAAGCAAGCTAGAAAGGGAAAGGAAATGATAAATATCGTGCTAATCGCAGCCCTTGAGAGTGGTCCTCCTGGCCTGCTTCTCATCCTGGTCCTCAAGTCTCCCTCCTTGATAGCTATGAAAACTATGTTCTTTCAACATATCATGCAATACACACAGTCCC
>NC_081416.1:25224893-25324893 GCF_949786415.1 Peromyscus eremicus
AGACCCTGTCTCAACAACAACAAGAATTTGGGAGATGGGGAGGACGTGGTGACTCAGCACTGGTTCTTAAGGCTCCATTACTTCCCCAAACTATGCTTCTCTGTCTCTTATGGCTTCATTTCTTTCTCTGCACAGATCTGTGATGAGTTGTTTTTTCTCTTTCCTTCCTTCCTCCCTCCCTCCCTCCCTCCCTCCCTCCCCCCCCTCTTTTCTTTCTTTCAAGGCAGGGTCTCATGTAGCCTGATTGGTCTCAGATTCGCTGTGTGGCCCAGGATGACCTTGAACTCCTGATCCTTCAGCCACCACTTCCCAAGTGCTGAGATTACTTGTATTTATCATCATAAACCTTGATGTTCTCGTTTGCTCGGCTTTTACGTGTAGTTAGGATGATTTCCAAACTTATTATATGTGAAACCAGAATTCTTCACTTAGTTTTAATTAATTTTATTTCGTGTGTGTGTGTGTGTGTGTGTGTGTGTGTGTGTGTGTTTCTATGTACCTCTGTGAGCATATGCACACATGTATGCACAGGTGCTCTTGTAGGTCAGATGAAGGAAATGGATTCCTTGGAGCTGAAGGCATTTGTGAGCTGTCTACCTAGGGTGCTGGGATTCTGTTGGGGAATATTATCTTAAGGTGTGTTGCTTTTGTTTATGTTGCATTTGTTTAACTCTGTGAAGCAGTGTTACTGTGCCTATCTAAAACATCTGATGGTCTAATAAAGAGCTGAATAGCCAATGGCAAGGCAGGAGAAAGGATAGGTGGGGTTGGCAGGCAGAGAGAAGATATAGAAGGAGAAATCTGGGAGAAAGTAGAGATCTAGTAGCCAGAGAAGAAGGAGAACATCAGGGGCCAGCCACCCAGCTTCACAATCAGCAATGGAGTAAGAAAAAAGGTATACAAAAATAGAGAACGGTAAAAGCCCAGAGGCAAAATACGGATGGGATAATTTAAAGTTAAGAAAAGCTGGCAAGAAACAAGCCAAGCTAAGGCTGAGCATTCATAATTAAGACTAAGCTTCCGTGTGTCATTTATTTGGGAGCTGGGCCTCCTCAAAAGAGTAAAGAAAGCAAACAACAGGATTCCATCTCTGGTCCTCACAAGTGAGCAGCAAATCCTCTTAACCACTGAGCCAGCTCTTCAGCCTCCTCCACTCAGTTTTTAAGCGCTGGTTATTTGGAGTATCAAAAACAACCAGTTGAGGGCTCTGAAAATGAACCAAAGGTAAGTCACAAAGTAAGTGGTGCTTGTTCAAAGGGAAGGGCTGATAGTTTGGGTGAGAACAGCACAAATCTGCAGACTTCTGTTCTGCTCAACTCTGCTTGACAGTGTTCACCCTCCCCCGGGACAAGATGGGAAAGCCAGCTTGGCGGAATTAAGAGCAGGGAGCCTGGGCTTGTTAGCAGACTGCGAAAGCAGCAAACGAAGTAGGAAATAAAGGTAAAACCCACAGCTGTGCTGGCCCCAGCCTGTGGCTCCAGCAAGAAGGGGACTACTCAGCTAGAAACTAAATAGGGAAACGGCGGCAAGGCTAGAATAAGACATCTGGATAATCTTTGCATGTGTTTCTGGCTGAATAGGAAATGAAATACTTGTGCAGGAGTCCTGGGGCTGGCTCGGGAGAATGTAAAAGCCACGGCTGACTCATTAGCTCTCTGAACTTTAAGTAAAAACTGTGTCCACCCTATCCAGCCAGCAGTGGGTGACAGTCATGTTTGAACACAAGCCCTGCCCAAATCAATGGCAAACCATTAAGCTAAGAAGACACAATTGTGTCCCTTAGGAAGTCAGGCTAAACATTAAAATAACCCAAGCATGGTACTGCACACTTGTAATCCCAGCATTCAAGAAATTGAAGCAGGAGGATTGTTGCTAGTTCCAGGCCAGCCTAGGCTACATAGCAAGACTCTCTCATAATATGTCTCCCAGTTGTACTGGTCTCGGGAGGTTCTAGGCTATGCGGGAGGTGCAAGGCTAATTGAAGGTGAGACCCTAGTACAGAGCCTGTGGAGGTTATCACCCATGATTGGGTGGACTTTTTGGTGTTATTTGTAACCCCAGCACCCTTACAGGAGATGGCAGGCAGTAACAGAAGCTTTGGGGATAGATAGCCTGGTGTATGAGCAGCAGCAGCAGCAGCAGCAGCAGCCAACAACAGAGAAACTGCCTCAAACAAGATGGAAGGTGAGGACTGACATCTCCCCCCTCCTATTGACCTCCAACCTCCACACCACATATATACTGTATCATGCTCACACCTGAATTTACACGCAAACATTCGGCACACCTTTAATCCCAGCACATAGGAGGCAGAGGCAGGTGGATCTCTGTGAGTTCAAGGCCAGCCTGGTCTACAGAGTGAGTTCCAGGACAGCCAGGGCTACACAGAGAGAGCCTGTCTAAAAACAAAACACAAACAAACAAACACAAAGCATGCAATACATCCACATAACATATACAGACACATTACATGTACGTGCATATGTGTGTGTGTGTGTGTATATATACAGTGGAGAATGGGTACCCTTGTCATGCTCTGATTTTAGGTGAAATTCTTTCTGTTTTCTCCATTTAGTACATATTCTTTTATTCACAACATGGAAGAGAAATTCCACAAGAAAGTGAGACTTTTAAAAAGAGAAGAAGAAAGTCAACAAAAAAACCACAGTGGAAAGCATCACCAGTGGACTGAACAGGAGACAGCATCAAGGATAGGGGACAAAGCTGAGGAAATGCCACATCCAAATAGTAATACAGAAAAAATAGCATGATCACAGCTTCTAAGAACTCTGGGATTGATCAAGAGAGCAAGCCTACAGGTCAGGGGGCAGGAGTCATACACCCCCAGCACTCAAGGCCTGAAGTGAGAGGATTGCTGTGAATTTAGGGCCAGCCTGGGGCATATAGTAAGTTCCAGGCCAGCTTGGGCTACAGAGTGCCATCCTGTTGAGAGAGCAGAGTGTGATAGGCTAAGAATCGACAGGGTAGATGTAGGAACCCAGATGAAAACTAACCCACATAGCACACTGCCTAGCACTAGAGAGGACTTACTTAAAAAGAATCCTACCAGGTGTGGTGGTACACAACTGTAATCTCTGCACTTGGGAGACAGAGGTAGGTAGATTGCGGTGAGTCCCAGGCCAACCTGGTCTACATGACATACCAAGTTTCAGGCCAGTCAGGGATGCACAGCCAGACTCTGTGTCAGTAAACAAATACCTTTCTCATTTGTGCTTTTCAAAGTATTTATGGATCTTATGTAGATATCAGGTAGTGACTTAAAGAATTGAATTCAAGACTGGAGAGATGGCTCAGCAGTTAAGGGCACTGGTTGCTCTTCCAGAGGAAACAGATTTGGTTCCCAGAACCCACATAGAGAACCATCTATAACTCCAATCCCAGGGGAATCTGATGCGCTCTCTGGCCTCCATGGGCACTGCACACACATGGTCCATACACATAAATTTTTTTTAAATATTTTTTTTTAATTCACCTATTTATTTTATATCCTGGCCACAACCTCCCTCCCATCCTCCCCTCGGAGTCCCTCTCCCCCATTCCCCCTCCTACTCCCAATCTCCCCCTCTTTCATCTACATCCAGGAAAGGGCAGCTCCTCTATGACTATTAGTAAAACATGGCACATCAAGTTGCAGTAAGACTAAGCACCTCCCCATGTATTAAGGCTGGGCAAGGTGACTCAGTTTGAGAAGTAGGGTCCTTTTCTAAAAAAGAAACAAATTAACCATCAGTCAATACTTAGGCCTTTGTGCTTCTCATAGTCTCTCTTTTTAAAAATGTTCAGATTTATTTATTCCTGTCATTATTAATGTGCATTTGCATATGAATGTCGTGGGTCAGAGGTCCACTCTCAGGAAGAGTCCCTCTTCCTGCCACGGGTTCTAGGGTTTGAACTCACAGGTGGTCAGACTTGAGGGGACAAGCACCTCTCCCCACCGAGCTCTCCTCCCCGTCCGTTGTCGCTTGTTCTTCGTTTGCCGTGGAAGTAGGTCTTTGGGAAGAACTCTAACCACAGTGGCTTGTGTTCTGAGGGTGAGGAGGGTGGCTCGGGAAGGGCCCTCGGTTCTAGGGAGCTCTGGTGGAATGGATCCAGAGTTACAAGACAGACTCGAGTGCCTTGTTGATTGGGGTATTGGTGTTGGTTGGTTGGTTGTTTACATGGGTTTTTTGATTGGTTGTTATGTTTTTTTTTTTCCGTTTTTTTCTTGCTATATAGTCCTCTGTCTGGTCTGGAATTTGTTATGTAGACCAGACTGACCTCCAATTTGATGTATTCTTCTGCCTCAACCTCCACGTGCCAGGATTACAGGCATATACTACCACACTCAACTCAACAATTTGGTTTTTTTTTTTTTGAGACAAGGTCTCACTGTGTGGCCCAGGCTGGCCTTCAATTCCATTTGCTTCTGTCTCAGCCTCTTGACAAGTACCAGGATGCCTAGCTGTTAGGTAGTGTCATAGAGATACATGCATGTTACTAAAAAAGAATCTCAAACAAACCAGGCATGGTGGCTCACACCTTTAATCCCAGCACTAGGGAGACAGAGGCAGGCAGATCTAGGAGTTCTAGGCCAGCCTGGTGAAACATGTCTCAAAACAAAAACAAACAAAATAACCTAAAACAAACAAACATCTCAAATACTACAAAAAAGGAAATTGGGCCGGGCGGTGGTGGCGCACGCCTTTAATCCCAGCACTCGGGAGGCAGAGACAGGCGGATCTCTGTGAGTCTGAGGCCAGCCTGGGCTACAGGCGCAGTCCAGGACAGGCACCAAAACTACACAGAGAAATCCTGTCTCAGGAAAAAAAAAAAAAATCGGAGAAGTATAAATATTTGAGCTGCTAAGTTGTCAGTACATTTTCCTGGTCTAATCATTGTGGTCCATGGCTCCCAAACAACCCAAGCAGACACAAGAGGTTAACGCAAGGCAAGGTTTAAATGTAGAACAGCACAAAAGAAGGGGAAAGGAAGGGGCTGATCGATCAGGGCTGCAGAACAGACTCGGGAGCTGAACTGTGGCCCTGAATGCCAGCTGAAGCAAGTATTTAAGCATAAAAATCATCGACATTTGTTGCCAAGTTACAGGTACAATTTTCACCAATCAAGGTTTAGAGATCAGGGGCTTCCTTGAGTGTTGCATCATTATCAACCGACACACAATGCAAGCCTTTCAGTCCAGCCAATCAGATTCATTTGTTTTTTCTGATGTTAGGAACAGCCATGTTTCTAGAGAACTAAAAGTGCATAACAACTCTTTCTATGGTTTAAGGAGGAGGTAGATCAGCTATTGGAAGGTTCCCAGCTCTCCTAGAGCTTGGGAACCTGAACTTTGCTTCACCCTCCAGGTAAAATGGTGTCTGAAGACTGAAGGCAAGGTGCTTTTTGCCTGTTCCCAACATAACCACTGCAATGACTTGCATGTCTTCAAAGTGTATCCTATGTAAATTCAAGCCCATAGTTTGAATGTGTATCACCTTACCCAAAAGGCAATACAAGAGTACATGTAACTTTTTCATTGTCTTATTCAAATACTATATTGTATCATTCTAGAAATTTTTGTTGTTGTTTGTTTAAGTTTTTTTTAAGATTTATTTTATTTATTCATTTATTATGTATACAGTGTTCTGCATGTCACGCCAGAAAAAGGCATCAGATCTCATTATAGATGGTTGTGAGCCATCACGTGGTTGCTGGGAATTGAACTCAGGACCTCTGGAAGAGCAGTCAATGCTCTTAACCTCTGAGCCATCTTTCCAGCCCCTTGTTTAAGTTTTGAGACAGGATTTCTCTATGTAGTCCTGGCTGTCCTGGAACTCACTGTGTAGATCAGGCTGGCCTCGAATCCAGAAATCTACCTGCTTCTGCCTTCTGAGTGCAGTGTAGCAAGTTTTCTTATTGGACTATCTTTGGACCACCAGCCCCCAGATAACGACATGGAGACCTATTATTAATTATGAAAGCTTGGCCTTTAGCTTATGCTCTTATAACTCAAATTAACCTGCCTCTGTTAATCTACATTTTGTTGTGTGGCTTTTACCTTTCCTTAGTATGGCACATCTGAATTATTCCGAGTCTGCTGACAAAATTGTGTGCCTAGGTTCCTGCTACCAGTTTCTCTCTCTCTGCCTGGAAGTCCCACCTAGTCTTTCCTGCCTAACTATTGGCCATTTAGCTCTTTATTAAACCAATCAGAAGGCGCCTTAGGCAGAGACACATCTTTACAGTATAAACAAATATTCCCCAGCAGTGCAGGGATTAAAGGCATGCACCACCACCTCTGGGCATTATGTCATTTTAGTGCCAATGAATTTTATTTTATTTTTAAGCTTTGTAAGTTTGAACTCTGAAATAATGTCAGGCTTAACAATACCCTACACAAAGAGCACCTACGATTCCTGTGTGCCCTTTCCATAGCATTCCCACATGTTAACATGACAGGGCCTCAGAATACTCCAAACAGGAAGTTAATGTCGACACAATGCTGTTAAGCAATCTATTGATCTTGTTTAAATGCTTCCAATTATCTTACTGATGCTGTTCTTTTGGCTCAAGATCAAATCTAACATCATGCACTGCATTTAGGTTTTATGTCCCCTTAATGTTCTATGGTTTAGGAGAGTTCTTTGGGGTTTTTTTCCTCCTTGGTCTTTATGACCTTGATACTTCTAATGAGCACCATCCTATAATTTACAGAATGTCTCTCAGTCTGGATTTGTATGATGTTCCCTCGTGGTTAAATTTGGGTTGTACATTTACCAAAAAAAAGCCACAGGAGGCGGGAGAGACGGCTCGGTGATTGGAAGTGCCAACTGCTCTTTCAGAGGACCTGTGAATTCTGGTTCCCAGAACCCACATCTAACAGCTCACAATTGCCTGTAATTCCAGTTCCAGGGATCCTACACCCTCTTCTGGCTTCCTTGGACACACACACACACACACACACACACACACACACACACACACACACACGGCACACGGCACATGCACAGACATACCTCTACATATAAATACATCTTTTTCAAAATGCCACAGACATTCTGCTATGCCTGTCTCACTGTGTCATCTCAGGAGGTATATGACATTGATGTCACATGACTGATGTTGTTAACTTTGTTTAGTTGTGTAAGGGACATTTGGCAGATTTTCCACTGTAAAGATACTATTTTCCTCTTTGCGGTTTTTGTTTTGTTGGTTTTTGAGACCGGGTTTCTCTGTATCTCAGGTTGGATTGCAACTCACCTCATAGCCCAGTCTATCCTGTAACTTTCGATTCCCCTGCCTTCGTGCTGCAAGTTGCAAAAATACATGAAGCAGGATTTCAGCTGATTATGACAAGCTAAGACCTGGAAGAAGCCAAGGGCCTTCCAGAGGTCAAGCTGAGGCTCAAGGAGTCTTGGTGATATTGGCTTTTGATTATCAGCCATTTCCTGCTATGAATTTCTCGTGTGCTATAGTAGCTTTTCCATCATTCATTGGGCACAATTTCCCCTCTACTAATGGAATATTTAGATAACCTTCTGTGCAGTAACGCAGCCAGGATCCCTAATTTCAGGCCTTTCTGTCATTATCGTCATTAGCAGCCTCCGGCCAGGACTATCCCCGGAAGGACGAACGTATCTGATCAGAGATACCCCTGTACTCTCTAAAACAGACTTAAGTATCCAGACTATCTGTTTGAGAAGGCCTGGCAGATGTGCTAATTAAACTTAACTTTCTCCTTTCCAAAGTCTTATCTCTAGTTTTAGATCCAACCTTAACAATTAACTCAGAACTAAAGGATTCCAACTTACAGGTACATCTAGCTGTGAGGGAAGTTGCCTAGGCAAGTTGCCTAGCGGCTGAGCACAGTCCCCCACCCCTCACCCCCACCCCCTGCCCTGCCAGAAATGGGAGCAGAGATAGCTTAGAGAGATAAGGGCCAAAGGGATAAAAAGCAGTTTTATTTTCAGAGGAGGGTCGGAAGAGAAAAAAGAGAATGGAAGAACTAGATGGATAAGAACTGGAGAGGAGCGAACTGACATGGGGAAGAACTAGATTGAAGGGCCAGAAGAGAGAACTAGAGGAACAAGGTGGAAGATGAGGAAGAACCAGATGGGGAAGAACAAGACGAGGAAGAACAAGATGAGAAAGAAGGAGATGGGAGAGGAGCTGATATGGGAAAGAACTAGATGTATGAGAACCTAGAAGGGACAGAAGTAAGATGAGAGAATTAAGATAGAACTTGGGATAGCAGATAAATGTAGAGAGAAATCAGTCAAGAAAGGAGCTAGACATGAGAGCAGAATAGAAGCTGTGTAGAGAGAGAACTGACTCAAAAGAATAAAGCGTATGGTCTAAAGAGTTCCGTGAACATAGATTCATATCATATCGTCAAAGATTAGATTATCAACTGGTTGTAGATTCTTCCTGGACCCTGGGAAAGGACTATCAAGGGGCTGGACCCCCATAGTCTCTGTTACCTTAGGCTTTCAAGTTGTGAGATTTCAGGCATGAGCCACCACACTTGGCTTTTTTTTTTTTTTTCAACTAGTAAGTATCTTGTGAAAGGTACTTTAAGTCCATGTAAATACCCTGTTGGCTATAATCTCCAAAGCTCTTTGCCTACAGAGTATTAAAGTGTTGAGTCAATGGGACTTGGTGCTGCCTGCCAGCCCTGGTGCTGGTATAACAGGGAGTTGAGTCATTGCAGGTAGAGCTAGCTGTAGCTAGGCACCTCGTCTTGACCCAGTGTTACTGGCGGTCAGGGTCTGGGCCAGGTGTTTCCAGATCCTTGGCCTCTTACCCAAGGAATTAAAATAAAGGCTTGCATTGATTTGCAAAAGTATTGAGGAAACTTTATTCACAAGTGAAACCATAGTACAAATCAGCAAGAAATACCCAGTCAAAAAAAAAAAAAAAAAGAAATACCCAGTCCAGTCTACATAACAAGAAATACACAAGGAGAAAATGACCAAGTGTTGTGGAATAGAGAGGGAGACACCAGGGGCCAGCCAGCCAGGCAGCTACCAGCCAGCCAGACACAGAGAAGGAGGAAAGTAGGACATACATGTAATCATACATTTCCTGTCCCAACTGACTGGTCCCAAATAACTGACTCAGAGGCTGAATATGAATTATAAGTGCTTGGTCAATAGCTCAGGCTTATTACTAACTAGTCCTTATATTTTAAGTTAACCTATATTCCTTATTTATGCTCTGCCACATGGTTGATACCTTTATTAGCATGGCTCATTCATCTCCTGCTCCCTCTGTGTCTGGCTGATGACTCTTGACTCCACCCTTCTCCTTCCCATTGTTCTTAGTTTGGAAGCCCTATCTATACTTCTTGCCTGGCTACTGGCCAATCAGTATTTTATTAAACCAATTCTAGTGACAAATCTTTACAGTGTTCAAGAGGATTGTTCCACAGTACATACAGAATGAAAGAAAGGTAAAAAGCTCGAAGGCAAGATGTAGATGAAGAGAAACAGGTTAAAACAAGTTATAAGAAGCCGGGCGGTGGTGGCGCACGCCTTTAATCCCAGCACTCGGGAGGCAGAGCCAGGCGGATCTCTGTGAGTTCGAGGCCAGCCTGGGCTACCAAGTGAGTTCCAGGAAAGGCGCAAAGCTACACAGAGAAACCCTGTCTCGAGAAACCTAAAAAAAAAAAAAAAAAAAACAAGTTATAAGAGCTAGTAGGGCAAGCCTAAACTAACGCCAAGCAGTCATCACTAATAAGAAGTCTCCATGTCATAATTTGGGGGCTGGTGGTCAAGAGCCCTAATTATTATTTGAGGCTCCCTTTCCTGTGATTCAAGAGAAGAAGCCTGGTTTGTACGGGTTATAGTGCAGGTGGTCATTTTTCCTTATTATACATGAGCCTAAAGCTAGTCTAGGCTGGATTAGTCCCATAGTTCCCCAAACAAACAACAACAACAACAATAATACAACAGGAAGCTAGGAACCCCAGACCCTTCCCAACCATATCTCACCTTACATACCAAGAGAAAAGGTTCAGATTGTGAACATCTCCGATATCTTGGGTTGAGGTTGGCCAATAAATCAATCACCTCAGGAAGGTTGTGAATAAATTGTCTATAACATTCTCCAACAGCATTATTGATACCCACTTCATTGATGATAAAAGCTGAGGTGAGAGAGGGGAGGATTTTCTCTAAGGGACAAGTTAGTCAATTGCAGATCCCAGATTGGACCTCTAAAGGTTAACTGTGCTTCCCAACATTACACCAGATTTACAGTATCAAATGAGCTAATCCCTGCCAAACCATCTCTGGCCACTCTGGGAAGACAAAAGTACACCCTTGTGCTGTCATTTGGCTCTTTTTGTTTTGTTTTGTTTTAACACAAATTTACTGTGAAATATATTGAAGATTCCAAATGACAGCAATGTGTAGTTTAACAAATGACTCAAGGTAAGCTCTCATAGTCATTTTTCAGGCTAAACATCAGACCATACCTGGGTGGTGGTGGAGTATGCCTTTAATCCCTGGGCCCAGGAGGCAGAGGCAGGCAGACTTCTGTGAGTTTAGGCCAGCCTGGCCTACAGAGCAAGTTCCAGGACAGCCAGGGTTACACGGAGAAACCCTGTCTCAACCCTTCCCCCAAATAAAGCATCAACCCATAAATATGGAGCCCAGCATGTGCTTCCTCCTCCTCCTGACCCTCACCTAGGACATTTTAGGATATCAGTAGAATGGGATGTTCGTGGACTAATGACCTTACCACAATTGATATCGAGCTTATTCTAATAAGACACAGATCTGCCCTGCATAATGGTGAGGACCTGCAATTCCAATATTTGGGAGGCAGAGACAGAAACTTCATTTTTTGGACAACCTGGGGTAAGTTAGAGAGACATTGTCTTGGGGTAGGTGTGTATGATTGATCCCTTCCAAAGGCTTTCATGTAGGTTGGGGATGCTCTCCTCCACCTCTGAAGCACTGAGATGACAGGTATATGCCACCACATATGGCCAAATTGCACATCTCTCTCTCTCTCTCTCTCTCTCTCTCTCTCTCTCTCTCTCTCTCTCTCTCTCTTTTTAAGATTTATTTATTTATTATGTATAGTGTTCTGCCTGCATGTGTCCTTGCAGGCCAGAAGAGGGCACCAGATCTCATTACAAGTGGTTGTGAGCCATCATGTGGTTGCTGGGAATTGAACTCAGGACCTCTGGAAGAGCAGTCAGTGCTCTTAACCACTGAGCCATCTCTCCAGCCCTGCACATCTCTTTATAGCCATTTAAACACTATAATTTTGCCTAATACATTTTCTCTTTCAAGCCTAGTCTTTATCTTTCCTTCTTTGTTTGTTCCATGGGTGATTTTTGTTTGTTTGTTTGTTTGTTTGTTTGTTTGGCAGTGCCTTACCAGCTCTGGCAGGTCTGGAACTTGCTATGTAGTCCAGGTCAGCCTCAAATACCCAAGCATCTTCCTGCCTCAGGGGAGCTGGGATTACAGGTGTACACCACTTGACACCAATGCCCGTTTCCAGATATGTAGACCTTGCTCTGCAATTCAATCTTACATCTTTAAAAATAGCTTCCTCTCATGTTTTTTCCCTGGCTTTCAGATCTCCCAGTGTTCTCTCACTAGGGCCCCAGCTTTCTGTCTAATTAATTCTGTTCTGAAACCTCTGCCATATACTTCTCCTCTCAACATCACCATTGACCCAGTTCAATGCCCACCAGTAACTTTTCCCCTACCTCATTGAGGTGTCCTCTCAAAAGCAAATGGATGGGGCTACAGGTATTTCTTATGCTTCTCTACTCCCAACAGCACCTCCTGCTCAGAGATGGTCTGGGGTTACACTACAGGAACTATGTGCACATCGATACAGGTGTGTGTACCATGCATCTGGAGGTCAGAGGTTGATGTCAGTGTCTTCTGTTGCTCTCCACTTTCTTTTTGGGGACAGGGTCTCTTGGTAAAACTGAAGCTCATAGATTTAGCTAGACTGTCTGGCCACTGACCTCTAGGGATTCTCTTGTCTCCATCTCTCCAGCACTGGAATTACGAGGGCATACCATCATGCCTTGATTTCCACATGGCTTCTGGGGATCCAAACTCAGGCCCTTGTACTTCCCCAGGAAGCCCTTTATCAACTGAGTCAAACCCGTATATTGCATATTAAGAAATTCAGTGATGCACTGAGGCAGACTGTCCAGGGGTCAGGCTCCACTATGAGGAGTTTTATCATGCCTCTCTATTGCTTACAATTTTCAGTGAGAAAGTGATCTGTGGCCCCAACTAACAGTGATGGTTCAGGACCAAGGATAGCGACCACCAGCCTCACCATGCGCCAGAGCCTCTACCAGTCTCAGTGGGGTTTGGGGACTTCCAGGAGGGGCGGGGAATTTCCCCAGTAGTCCTTCCTGTGCAAGGCCCTGGCCAAAGGAAGGCCAGGCGACAAAGGAGGAGCTGCTGTTTGTGTCGCCCCTTTCCATTTCAGAGCAAGGTTATTTCTTTGTCCCTGGCACCTGGATTCAAAATACAAAACTTTCATCTTTATCATCCCCTTAATATAGCGAGAAATCTACAGCTTGTCCCTGTGAGAGAGGCACACTGAGAAATGGACAGAAAGCAGCTGTTGGCTTTAACATGCCACCATTGTCCAAAACGTTACATAAGGGAGAAAGGAAAAAGGGGTTTCTAACCTTCAGCAGCTAGAAAGGATCAAGGGTTTTACAGAACAGCTTCTCTCAGGGCTTCCAGATGTTAGCAGCCCCTGAAAAAAAAATCCAACAGACTGGGGTAGGGTTGGGGCTGTTCCAGTACCTGCAGGAATTGCCTGTCCACAGAATAAGGGTGAATCTGGGAGGAAGCCTGGCAAACCCTGGCCTGTGCCAGCCAGCACTCAGGGACTGTTGTTTTGAGCTCTCAGAGTCCACTTGCTTCCTCTGTGAGGACCATATGTTGAGGATTATCAGCTCCTCCCCATGGGGGAGATGACCAGGGGTGTGGTGTCCATATGTGGATCATCAGCTCCTCCCCATGTGGAAGATGACCAGGGGTGTGGCGCCCATGTGTTTTGAAATGATAATGTGCACAGTTCTCAACTCAGTAAGTCCAGGGTGGGGCCCAAGGTTCAGCAACTCTAACATGTCCAGGGTTGCCAGGCTGAGTTTCCTTTCTCAGGCACTTGGCATTTTCCTCCTATAAGTGGAAATCTGTATAGAGTGTTGATGACTCTGGCAGGACCGAGGCTGGCTAGACCTGCCTGCTGCTAGACTGGTTTCTTCTTTCCACTCTCTGATCCCTTCTAGTTCTGGTCCAAACTCTTCCGCTAGCTCAGGAGGCTGCCATCCCAGCTCTCAGCAATCCCTGCCCAAACGTTCACTCCATTTCAGTCAGCCTGTCTTAGTTTCTGATGATGCAAGCCAGAAAGTCTAAACGGCATGGTCTCTGTGCCTCAGTTTCTCAAATGTCTTAGGGTTTCTACTGCTGTGATAAAACATGGCAAAAAAAAAAAAAACAAAAAACAAAAAACAAGTTATGGGGCAAAGAGTTTATTTCATCTTACAGCTTGTAGCCCATCATCCAGGAAAGTTGGAACAGGGGCTCCAGCAGGGCAGGAACCTACAGGCAGACTGATGCAGAGCCCGTGGAGGAATAATTATTGGCTTGCTTTCCATGGCTTGCCCAGCCTGCTTTCTTAATAGCAGCCAGGACCACCAGCCCAGGAGTGGCACTGCCCACCGGGAGATGGGCCCTCCCACGTCAACCATCAATTAAGAAAACACCCCATTGTTAAGTTGAGACCTAACACGCATAGACTTGCCCACAGGCCAGCCTGGTGGGGGCATTGTCTTAATTGAAGTTCCCTCTCCCCAGATAGCTCTGACTTGTGTTAAGCTGACATAAAATTGGCCAGCACACCAAGCTATGAAAGAAAGTTTTCCCCAGATTCAACCCCCAGGACCATGGAGGGACAAAACCTTTCAGCTGGGAGACTGATTTTTATTTATTTATTTATTTACTTACTTATTCTTTGATAATTTCATATATGTATGCAATGTTTTTTAATCATATCCACTCCCATTTCTCCCAACACATCCCCTTCCTAACTTCATCTCCTATTCCTTATCTTTATCTTTATAATTCAATGAGCCCAATTAGTGCTGCCAGAATGCATGGGGCATGGGGGGGCCATCCACGGGAGCACGGGCAACCTACCAGTCATCAGCTCCACAAAGAAGAACAACTCTCTTCCTCAACAGCCATTAACTACCAATGTTTCCTCAGCTAGAGGTACGGCCTCATGAACCACTCACCCATCTCTGCTGGACACTGACTGAGTCGCTCGTGTGCAGGGAACCACAGCTGCTTTGAGCTCATGAGTGTAATGATCACATTAACAGACAGTAGTTCACTGCACCCTTACCCATCCCCTGGCTCCTTCACTCTTTCTCCCGCTCTTCCGCAATGTTCTGTGAGCCCTGTGGGGAGGTTGGACATAGATAAACATAGAACTCACAATCACCTCTTCACGGCATGTAGACCATCATGAGTCTGCACTAACTGCGATTCACTGTAAAGTGAAGTCTTTCTGGTGCAGGCAGGGAGCAGCACTAATCTAAGGGTATAAACATAAATATTTAGAAGTTTCACAACATGACCATTTAGCAAAACAACAGTAGCAGACTGTCCCCTAGGGCCTATGGCCTCTCCAGACTGGATTTTGACCGGGTTTACAGTACCAGGCATGATTTCCCTCTGATGGAGCAGCCCTCAAAGCCAATCAGAAAGTGGTTGGCAGCCGGGCAGCAGTGGCGCACACCTTTAATCCCAGCACTTGGAAGGCAGATCCAAGTGGATCTCTGTGAGTTCGAGGCCAGCCTGGTCTACAGAGCGAGATCCAGGACAGGATCCAAAGCTACACAGAGAAACCCTGTCTCGAAAAACCAAAAAAAAAAAAAAAAAAAAAAAAGGAAGTGGTTGGCATAACGCTGCCCCCCTGCTGCAGCAGCAGGCCCATTTCGCCTGATAAGTCAGGATTGTAGCATGCAGCAGGGTCCGGCTTAGAGCAAGACCTGCGATGTCCTGTCTCACCTGAGGCTTGCGTAGCTCCTTCCAGTATGACAAACGCTATCCAGCGTGCAGGAAGTTTCTCAGTCAGTTCCAGACTGATTTCTCCATGTCTCATAGCCAGTGTCTTCAGCAATGGGGTCTTAACACATAGTTATGGTGAGCAACCAAGAGACATGGCAATCGCCTGTGTTGTTTTGGAGACCTTTGGGGCATCCCTAACTAATAACTCCTGGGGAGGTAGTCCATGCACGGAATTGAGCCCATGTCTTCAGGGAACGGCATTGTCCATCTGTTTCCATTCATACCATCTTTTTTTTTTTTAATGTATTTTTAAATCGGCTCACAAAGTAGTAAGTTTGACTATATTGTGCTGGCGTTAATATGTGATTTTACATCCAGTAGTACTTGTTTTGTGAAATTGAGTGCACCTGTATTTGGAGTATACCTGTTTAGAATTGTAAAGTTCCCTTGATGGATTGTTCCCTCAATCTGTATAAAGATGCCTTCTCTCTTCTCACTGGCTCTGGACTGAAGTGTATTTTGACGGATATTAGAGCAGCCGCATCTGCTGGTTTCCTGGGTCCATTTGCTTAGAATACATTTTTAAAGTCTTTCGCCCTACAGTGATGTCTGTCTTTTGTGATAAGGTGCACTTCCTGGAGGCGACAAACAGATGGTGCCTGCTTTTATTTTTTTCTTTTAAATCTAATCTATTCCTCTGTGTCTTTCTTTCGTTCATTCTTCTTTTTTTTTTTTTTTTTTTTTTAGACAGGGCTCCTCTGTGTAGTCCTGGGTGTCCTGGAACTCACTCTAAAAACAAAGCTGGCCTCAAAGTCACAGAGATCCACCTGCCTCAGCCTCTGAGTGCTGGGATTAAAGGTGTGCCCTACCACCGCCCTGTCCTCTGAGTCTTTTCATTGGTGGAATCGAGATCATTAATATTCAGAGTTATTACTGAAAGGTGTGTGTTGATTCCTGCCATTTTTTAAATTATTATTTTGCAGTGGTTGTTTTTTCTTGCTTAACTATTATCCTAGTACAGTTTACTCTTTCCCGTGGCCTCGTGGATAGATTATTTTTCCCTTCCGTCTGAAGGATTCCTTCAAGGATCTTCTGTAGGTAGCGAACAAGTCCTTGAGTCAGTTTTCATAATGGAAAGTTTTTATCTGTCCTTTGGTTGTGACAGAGCTTTGCCAGGACAGTGGTCTGGGTCAGCAGCTGTTATCTTTCAGAACTTGAAACCCACCATTCCAAGCTTCCCTGGCTTTCCAAACTTCAGTTGACAAATGAGCTGTTCTTCTGGTGGCCTGCCTTTTATGTGACACCGTATTTCTGTCTCTGCTGTGGGATGGTCTGTATGTCAAATGTGTTGCTGATTGGTCAGTAAATAAATCACTGATTGGCCATTGGCTAGGCAGGAAGTATAGGCGGGACAAGGAAAAGAATTCTGGGAAGTGGAAGGCTGAGGGAGACACTGCCAGCCGCCATCAGGAGAAGGAAGATGTAAAGTACCGGTAAGCCATAAGCCACGTGGCAAAATAAAGATTAATAGAAATGGGCTAAATATAAGAATAAGAGCTAGACAATAACAGGCCTGAGCTAATGGCCAAGCAGTTTAAATAATGTAAGAGTCTTTATGTTTATTTTATAAATGGGCTCTGGGACTGGCGGGACTTGATGGCGGGAGCTGGAGAGAAATTCTCCAGCAACAAATGGCGCCCAACGTGGGGCAAGAGTTTCCACCTAAAAACTTAGAAAAAAGATTCTAAAACGGACCTAAAAACAGCTTCCTAATTGTCTCTCTCAAATAAGCGGCAGCTGCCGGTTTGAGCTACTGGCGGGTTCCTAGCGTGCGCTCTCGACCTACAGTATGGCGGGAATGAGGCCTCTGCAAGTAGCACATTAAACTGTGTGATAAATTTAGCCTTTGCTAGTACAAAACAAAAAAAGAGATTTCTGGGCTACACGCTACTTTGGTAAAAATGTAGACCCACTATTTCTGAGAGTTATGGCTCCCAGAGCTGGCGGAAAGCGGACCGCCGCCATGTTGGGAAGCTGAAATGGGCGGAGCCAGCAGCCACTGTGCCGTTTCAGGCTTAGAAGGCTACAGTTTAAAGCAATAGGCTCACGCTAATATAAAAAAATAAGCCACGTAAAGATGGCTACCACACAAAGAATCTGGATTATGTTGTCTTTGATATTCGTAACTACAGAAAAACATTTGATTATAAAAGCTGTTGAGTTATGCCAAAATGTAAATTTTAAAGGTACCTTGACTTCAAAATTTGGATATAAGGATATGTTGCTTTGGAAAAGAGTCTCTGCTCTTGTTTCCACAGAAAGCCAGAGACTATGGATTTGTTCCAGATTAAGATACATCAGGTTTGACCAGCCAAGACCCCCTGAAAGGTCTCCAATGACACCATGGCCCAGATGATTCAACATCCAGAATGGTTTCAAGTCAACTGGCTCAGATATACAGCCTCACGGACTACTCCATGATCCTAAAATTTTCTTTCTGTCTCCAGAAGATACAGCGCCCCCCTCCAGCAGGAAGTAATAAGAGAAGCTACGCCCAAATTCCCAAATATACCAAGCTGGCTTTAGAGATGGAATTGGCTCACTCCCCCTCTAAACCCAGACATATTGCTCAAAGAAAAAAAAATGGTTAAGAGATTCTTATGTCCCAAATCAAAAGAGCCCTCTGATGTGGGACAGAGAAAAAACAATATTTTTATTTAAATCAGGTTGATTATAAATACAATCTCTTTCTAAAGAAAAAAAGGGGATAGTTTAGATATGATAGGATAAAAGGATAGATTAATGAACCTACTTTTAAAGAGTAACAACTTGTTTAAAATGTTTTACATTGCTACAGATTTTAGTTTATTGATACAAGTTTAAACTTAATTTTGTTATACTATATATATATTTCTATTCTTGTTTGAGATATTATGTTTATATAACTCATTTAAAATTATAATGAATAATTAAAAAATAGATTAATAATTAGTCATCTATGATAATATTTGTAGCCATGTTAATTAAGTCTTCTAGGTATACATAATTATATTTCAGATAGATAGGTAGTCTTCAAACACTTCAAAGACCTACAGAATATGGCATTTAAAATGTTTTAAAAATTTAGACTTTCTGGACAATGAGACATGTCTACTCCTGACAACACCGATTTACTTCAGAGAAGAGGATGGGCATCGAAGACACTCCATATGGAGTTTATCTTCACCTTGACAAAAATAGCCATTTGGGCAAGAAACTGTTCTTGCCTGGACTGCCTGATCAACTGGACATGCAAGACCCATACAAAGATGACCACTGAACTTTGCTTGACAAAATGGTCCTTCAGGTTCCTGCTTTGCAGAGAAAACTGCCAGACATTCTACAAGACACAAAAAAAAATGAATAAGAGACTCTAGGCCTATGGACTAAAGACAGATGCCCCAACTTTACAAGAGAACTTTAAATGACTGTCCAGGCTGCCAGCTGTCTCTGTCTACCCTACAAGACTCCTAAAAGTTGCTTATATCCTTCTCCATTTCTCAGATAATAATATATCCTTCTAAGATCTTTGATATGGTTAAAGACTAGATACTTACAATTTTCCTTAGTTATAATAAAAGATAAGTTAGATATAAAACCTTAAACTTACAAATATAAGATAGATAGGATCTCTTCTTTAATATTATAACTATAATTCTTGCTTGATAATTGTTTTGTTATATATAATTTTACTATGTTAAAGTTAAAACCTTCCTTTTTAAGAAAAGAAAAGGGGAAGTGCTGTGGGATGGTCTGTATGTCAAATGTGTTGCTGATTGGTCAGTAAATAAATCACTGATTGGCCATTGGCTAGGCAGGAAGTATAGGCGGGACAAGGAAAAGAATTCTGGGAAGTGGAAGGCTGAGGGAGACACTGCCAGCCGCCATCAGGAGAAGGAAGATGTAAAGTACCGGTATTTGGCATTTTAATTATAATATAATGAGAGGCAAAACTTAATGGTTCTGTGGGAAATTTTTCTTTTGTCTTTTACAGACAGACTCCCACACTGTGGCCCAGGCTATTGGCCATTCAGCTTTTTATTAAACCAGAGTGGTACTTCTTCACAGTGTACAAAAAGAGATTATTCCACAACATGCATGGTTAACCGAGGTAAGAAACCAGGTGGCCCGGCGGTGGTGGCACACACCTTTAATCCCAGTACTCAGGAGGCAAAGGCAAGTGGATCTCTGTGAGTTCAAGGCCAGCTTGGTCTATAGAGTGAGTTCCAGTATGGCCAGGGCTGTTAAACAGAGAAACCCTGTCTTGAAAAAACAACAACAACCAAAAAAGAAGAAGAAGAAGAAGAAGAAGAAGAAGAAGAAGAAGAAGAAGAAGAAGAAGAAGAAGAAAGAAGGAAGGAAAGAATGAATGAAAGGAAGGGAGAAAAGAAGGAAGAAAGATAAAAGAAAGAATGAAAAGAAGGAAGGAAGGAAGGAAAGAAGGAAGGAAGAAGGAACCAAGTGGTCACATGTGCCTGTAACTCTGAGAACTACTGGGTCAGAGATCACCAGCCTAACTCCAGGCTCAGTGAGAGACTCTGCGTCAAGGGAATAAGGTGGAGAGTGGTAGAGCAAGACACTTAGTATCCTCCAGCCTCTGCACACACCTCTTGCACCCACACACACGTGCATTTACCACACACATACATCCTCTCACACATAACACACAATGGCATGAAGCAACCTCAGGAGCTATTTGACATTTGTTATGGAAAAAGTTAAATATTTGGCTAGAATTAGAGTCTAAATGGGAGTTTCTGTATCCTAAACTTTTGGGCTCTAAGTTGGAGAGCCCAAATCATTTGAAGTTATTGTCTTAAGTTTTCCTGCATTTATTTATTTATGGGGGTGGGGATGCATGCATCGCAGTGGGGCGTGTGTGTGTGTGTGTGTGTGTGTGTGTGTGTGTGTGTGTGTGGTGACAACTTGCAGGAGTCTGTTCTCTCCTTTCACCATGTGGCTTCTAGCGATGAAACTCAGGTCATAAAACTTGACAGCAAGTGCCTTTACTTACTGAGCCATCTCACTGACCCGTGATTTTCTTTTTCATTAGAGTCTTCTGTCTCGACAAGTATGATGGCACACTCCTTTAGTCCCAGTGTTTTGGAAGCAGAGGCAGGTGGATCTCTGAGTACTAGACCAGCCTGGTCTACAGAGCACATTCCAGGACAGCCAGGCAGTGGTGTTGGCACACCTTCAATCCCAGCACTTGGGAGGCAGAGGCAGGCAGATCTTTGTGTTGGAGGCCAGCCTGGTCTACAGAGCTAGTTCCAGGGCAGCTAGAGTTACACAGAGAAACCTTGTTTTGAAAAACCAAAACTAAACCAGACAAACCAAAACAAAACAAAAAAAGGGAGAAGGAAAGACAGACAGACAGACAGACAGACAGAAAGAAAGAAAGAAAGAAAGAAAGAAAGAAAGAAAGGAAGAAAGAAAGAAAGAAAGAAAGAAAGAGACCCTCTTCCATCTCTGTTTCCAAGGTGCGCATCTCCTGTCTCTCTAGCATCGAAAGTAAGTACAGTGACTTCTGAGTCTGTTGTACCAGCAGCCTCCCCTAAGCCTCAGAAAGTGATGGTAGCTTGCATCCAGGTTATTCCACCCTAGTTTATTTTCACATACTTGACTTTATTCTGACTACAGGAGGTTACAGAGGTATGCATGTACCTATGTGTTAGAAACAAAGTGACCAAAACCTTTGCTCACTCAGGTGAGCAGCTGTGTATTGTATTTTTCAATACAATACATTTGACCATCCTTGAAAAACAGAAGGGGTTGAGTGATGCCTCAATGGTTAAGGATTCCTGCTGCTCTTGAAGAGGACCCAAGTTCAGCTCCCAACACCCACACTGGACAGCTTACAACTGTTGTGGAATATTTAACTGTGTAAAGATATGTTACATTTGTTTATGCTGTGAAATATTGCTTTAGCTGTATAAAGGTGTGTTACATTTGTTTCTTCTGCATTTGTTTAACAATGTAAAGATGTGCTACATTTGTTTATGCTGTGAAATATTACTTTAACTGTATAAAGGTGTGTTACATTTGTTTCTGTTGCATTTGTTTAATGATGTAAAGACGTGCTACATTTGTTTATGCTGTGAAATATTACTTTAACTGTATAAAGGTGTGTTACATTTGTTTCTGTTGCATTTGTTTAATGATGTAAAGATGTGTTACATTTGTTTATGCTGCATTTGTTTAACTATGAAAAGATGTGTTGCTGTTTTACCTTGCCTGCCTAAGGCATCTGATTGGTCTAATAAAAAGCTGAATGGCCAATAACTAGGCAGAAGAGAATGATAGGCGGGACTGGCAGGCAGAGAGAATAAATAGGAGGAGAAATCTAGGCTTGAAAAGAATGAGAAAGAGAGGAGGAGGAGAGAAAGAGAGAGAAAGAGAGAGAAAGAGAGAGAAAGAGAGAGAAAGAGAGAGAAAGAGAGAGAAAGAGAGAGACACACCGGAGCCAGCCAGGCAGCTGCCAGCAGACGCAGAGTGAGACATGAAGAAAGAAAGAAAGGTCAAAAGCCCCGAGGCAAAACATAGATGAAGAGAAACAGTTAATCTAAGTTAAAGAAAAAAAGCCAGCCAGAAACAAGCATAAGCTAAGACCAAGCATTCATAAGTAATAATAAGTCTCTGTATCATGATTTGGGAGCTGGATGGTGGCCTAAAAGATAAAGCCTGGTACAACAACCTCCTGTAACTCAAGTTCCAGGTGCTCCAATAGCCTCTTCTAGACTTTGTGGGCGCCTGCATTCACGTGTATCTCTCTCTCTCTCTCTCTCTCTCTCTCTCTCTCTCTCTCTCTCTCTCTCTCTCTCTATCTCATACACACATATTTTTAAAAATTAAAAAAAGAATTACATTACTATAAAAAGATGCTACTCTATCACTGGAGTGGCTAAAATTTATAAGACTATAGATAGATGTAATAGCTAGGGAGAGGGGAGGGGTGGAGGTAATTTTTATGGTGCTCAGGATTGAACTTAGGGCCTTTACAAATGCTAGACACTTTACCACATGCTACACTCCCAGCCCTTATTTGGCCTTGAACTTGCTATGCAGTTCTTGAACTTGCTATGTAGCCCAAGGCTGGCCTTTAATTCACAAAAATCATCCTGCCTCAACTTCCCAAGTGCTGTGATGCCATCTTGCTTGGAACCTTTTTTAGGGAGGTGTTCAATGTGGAGTAGGCTGTAGTTATATACGGAATGTATGTGTACTAAGAAATTCACTGAGTTATTAATCTCTAAAGATTTGTATTTATGGTGTAAACTCCGAAGGGAATGACATCTGGCCCAGCAAGATGGCTCAGCAGATAAAGGCCCGTTACTGCCAAGCCTGAGGACCTGTGATCAATCCCTGGGACCCACACAGTAGAGGTAGAGAACCAATTCCTACCGATTGTCTCTGAGCTTCACAGGCTCTCTCCCTCTATCTCTCGTACACACACACTCACCCAATCAATCAATGCAATTAAAAAAGGACATGAAATTTAAAACTGTAGCAATGCTTGTACGTTGGGAGGTAAAAGCAGGAGTACCAGCAGTTCAAGGCTAGCTCCGTCTAACCTTGAACTTCTGTTCAAGGCCAGCTTCAGCCCCCAGAGGCTCTGTCTCAAAAAACAACAACAAAACCCCACATCAATTTAGAATCAGGGACTTGGGCTGGTGGGATGGCTCAGTGGATAAAAACCAAGTAGACATAGTTCAATCCTCAGGTCCTACAGTGGAAGGAGAGGACAGACCTCCCAGAGCTCTGATTCATAACATGTGCCATGGCATGATTACACACACACACACACACACACACTACCACCACCACCAAAACAGATTTAAAAAGCAATAAAATCAGAGGTATGTGGTAGATGCTGAAGCTTTGAGAAATGAATAAATAAAACACACAAAGAGAAATGCAAGGCATTTGAGGTTTCACTCTTCATGTCTTAAATCATCTACTAGGAGCTGGAGAGATGGCTCAGTGGTTAAGAGCATCTCCTGCTCTCTCAGAGGACCTGAGTTCGGTTCCCAGCACCCACTTCAGATAGTGCACAAGTGCCTGTAACCTCAGCTCTAGGGGATCTGACACCTTTGACCTCCATAGCCACCCACACTCACATGTACATACCCTACACACTGACAGACATAAACAAAACTAAAATGAAAGCAAATGTTAATTTTTTTAAAATAAAAACCTTATCTGCTAAATGTTGGAACAATGAAGTCTGGAAGTCAGCAGGGGACACACACACTGTGCACTGTCCTACGGGCAAAGAGCAGTCGGAACTGTCCCTCTTCTGTCCTGGAGACTCACGTACTCTTTGTTCTTGAGGGACATGGAACGGTAGAGCTTTGACAAAGACTGACGCAGGTTTCCGAACATCCTTTTAAGTTGAAGTGATAACTACGCCTTTCATCAGGACGGGAGGATGCTGGGAGTCGCATAATGAGCTCACTCTCTCCTGTTACAGTTTGAACCTGACTTACCTCCCACGGGTTCATGCATTTGAACTCTTGATCTGCAGCTGGTGGCACTATTTTTGGAGGTTTTACAACCTTTGGGACATGTAGCCTAGCTGGCAGATGTAGGTCACTGTGGGCCAGCCTCTGAGGGCTATAGCAGGACCTTCCTCTAGTCCTCTCTGTTTCCCGGGTCCTGCTCTCAGTCTTCTCTCTGCTTTCTAGTTCAAAGACGTGAGGAGCTGAGCCCCTTACCCCTCAAGGACTGAGCTGTCCCAGACAGCATGTGTTCTAGACCGTGAAGGACTGTATGCCTTCAGTGAACCAAAATAAAACTCTTCCCTTTTGAGTTGGTTTGGTGAGCTGTTTCTCTCACAGTTAGGAGAAAAGGCCCTGTCTCAAAATATCAAAAACAAAACAACAAACAAAATAAATATAAGCCCCATAATATTACACACACACCCCCCAAATAGCTTGGCAAGGTGGGGCATGTCATGAATCCCAGCACTCAGGAGGCAGAGGCAATGGGGTCTCTATGAGGGGCTGGAGTCTCTGTGAGTTCCATACCAGCTAGAGATACATAGTGAGACTCAGTCTTAAGAAAAATAAATAGGGAAATCTGGAGACTGGAGATGAGAGAGAGTGTGAGGTCTGTGCTAGATCTGAGCCGGAAGGAGAGTAAGGCTCTTGCACCCTCGTACCCTAACCCCATAGCTGGCCTTCACTTCTCAACAAGCCAGGCTGTGAGTTTCTGCAGGTTCAAGATGAACTGTCAGTCCCCCTGGGCGCATAGAAGGCATTTCTCAATCAAGGGTTGTATTTGGCATCCCCATGGGTTATAAAGTATAAGCCAGGGTATCCTTAACTTGGCTCTCAAAACAATACTTTAATGGGGGCTGGAGAGACAGCTCAGTGGTTAAGAGCATTGGCTGCTCTTCCAGAGGACCCAGGTTTGATTCTCAGCACTCACATGTCGGAGCACAGTTTGTAACTACAGTCTACGGATCCAACACCCTCTCCTGGCCTCTAGGGGTCCTGCATGCATGTGGTGCACAGATATACAAGCAGGCAAAATACCCATTCACATAAAATGACAATACTTTATGTGTATAGATGTTTTGTTTGTATGTTTGTCTTGTACCCATTCGGTCCCACGTGCCCACGGAGGGGTTAGAACAGGGTGTCAGATCTTTTAGAACTGGAGGCACAGACAGTCATGAGCCACTGTGTGGGTGCTAGGAATCAAGCCGGGTCCTCTTAAAGAGCAGTGGATACTGCTGAATCATCTCTCCAGCCCTGGTTATTCTTTTTTTTTTTTTTTTTTTTTTTCTTCTTCTGAGATAGGGTTTCTGTGTGTAGTTCTGGCTACCTGGAACTCACTCTGTAGACCAAGCTGGCCTTGAACTCAGAGATTTGCCTGCTTCTGCCTCCCAAGTGCTGGGATTGAAGGCGTGCGCCACAACCGTCTGGCTCCAGTTATTCTCACTATGAACAAACTGAACATTTTTGTGTTTCAGTACTATCCCCCCCGACCTGCCCCATAAATCAAGGATCCTGGGAGCTTTTCTGGCTTCCACAGATACTGCACAAACACGGTGAACACATAGAGAGCAGGCACACACACATAAAATAATACTTAAAACACATTCACAGAAAATGTAGTTTTTGAAGTGCTTTCTTGTGCCCTTTGGAAGAGGTCACATTGAGAATCCTAGTGTGGGCTTCTGGAAATCTGAAAGTATACACATTGGGTGTAAAGCTGTTGCTTGAGAATTTCTCTCCAGCTCCCGCCACCAAGTCCCGCCAGTCCCAGAGCCCACTTATAAAATAAACACACAGACTCTTACATTATTTAAACTGCTTGGCCATTAGCTCAGGCCTGTTATTGTCTAGCTCTTACTCTTATATTTAGCCCATTTCTATTAATCTTTACTTTGCCACATGGCTCATGGCTTACTGGTACCTTACATCTTCCTTGTCCTGATGGCGGCTGGCAGTGTCCCTCTCTCCGCCTTCCACTTCCCGCCTATACTTCCTGCCTAGCCAATGGCCAATCAGTGATTTATTTACTGACCAATCAGCAACACACTTGACATACAGACCATCCCACAGCACTTCCCCTTTTCTTTTCTTAAAAAGGAAGGTTTTAACTTTAACATAGTAAAATTACATATAACAAAACAATTATCAAGCAAGAATTACAGTTACAATATTAAAGAAGAGATCCTATCTATCTTATATTTGTAAGTTTAAGGTTTTATATCTAACTTATCTTTTATTATAACTAAGGAAAATTGTAAGTATCTAGTCTTTAACCACATCAAAGACCTCAGAAGGATATACTACTACCTGAGAAATGGAGAAGGATATAAGCAACTTTTATGAGTCTTGTAGGGTAGACAGAGACAGCTGGCAGCCTGGACAGTCATTCAAAGTTCTCTTGTAAAGTTGGGGCATCTGTCTTCAGCCCACAGGCCTAGAGTCTCTTATTCACTTTTCTCTGTGTCCTGTAGAATGTCTGGCAGTTTTCTCTGCAAAGCAGGAACCTGAAGGACCATTTTGTCAAGCAAAGTTCAGTGGTCACCTTTGTATGGGTCCTGCATGTCCAGTTGATCAGACAGTCCAGGCAAGAACAGTTTCTTGCCCAAATGGCTATTTTTGTCAAGGTGAAGATAAACTCCGTATGGAGTGTCTTCGATGCCCATCCTCCTCTCTGAAGTAAATCGGTGCTGTCAGGAGCAGACATGTCTCACTGTCCAGAAAGTCTAAATTTTTAAAACATTTTAAATGCCATATTCTGTAGGTCTTTGAAGTGTTTGAAGACTACCTATCTATCTGAAATATAACTATGTATACCTAAAAGACTTAACTAACATGGCTACAAATATGATTATCATAGATGACTAATTATTAATCTATTTTTTAATTATCCATTATAATTTTAAATGAGTTATATAAACATAATACCTCAAACAAGAATAGAAATATATATACAGTATAACAAAATTAAGTTTAAACTTGTATCAATAAACTAAAATCTATAGCGATGTAAAACATTTTAAACAAGTTGTTACTCTTTAAAAGTAGGTTCATTAATCTACCCTTTCATCCTATCATATCTAAACTATCCCCTTTTTTTCTTTAGAAAGAGATTGTATTTATAATCAACCTGCTTTAAATAAAAATATTGGTTTTTGTCTGTCCCACACCAGAGGGCTCTTCTGATTTGGGACATAAGAATCTCTTAACCATTTTTTTTTTTGAGCAATATGTCTGGGTTTAGAGGGGGAGTGAGCCAATTCCATCTCTAAAGCCAGCTTGGTATATTTGGGAATTTGGGCGTAGCTTCTCTTACTACTTCCTGCTGGAGGGGGGCGCTGTATCTTATGGGGACACGAAGAAAATTTTAGGATCATGGAGTAGTCCATGAGGCTGTATCATCTGAGCCAGTTGACTTGAAACCATTCTGGATGTTGAATCATCTGGGCCATGGTGTCATTGGAGACCTTTCAGGGGGTCTTGGCTGGTCAAACCTGATGTATCTTAATCTGGAACAAATCCATAGTCTCTGGCTTTCTGTGGAAACAAGAGCAGAGACTCTTTTCCAAAGCAACATATCCTTATATCCAAATTTTGAAGTCAAGGTACCTTTAAAATATACATTTTGGCATAACTCAACAGCTTTTACAATCAAATGTTTTTCTGCAGTTACGAATATCAAAGAGAACATAATCCAGATTCTTTGTGTGGTAGCCATCTTTACGTGGCTTATTTTTTTATATTAGCGTGAGCCTATTGCTTTAAACTGCAGCCTTCTAAGCCTGAAATAGTGCTGGCGCTGTGGCTGCTGGCTCCGCCCACTTCAGCTTCCCAACATGGCGGCGGTCCGCTTTCCGCCAGCTCTGGGAGCCATAACTCTCAGAAATAGTGGGTCTACACTTTTACCAAAGTAGCGTGTAGCCCAGAAACCTCTTTTTTGTTTTGTACTAGCAAAGGCGAAATCCACCACACAGCTTAATGTGCCACTTGCAGGGGCCTCATTCCCGCCATACGGCGGCAGGTTGAGCATGCACGCCAGGAACCCGCCATAGTAGCTCAAACATGCAGGCTGCCGCTAGCTTAAAAGAGACAACTAGGAGCTGTTTTTAGCTCCATTTTAGAATCTTTTTTCTCCGTTTTTAGGTGGAGACTCTTGCCACCACGTTGGACGCCATTTGTTGCCATATTCTGTAGGTCTTTGAAGGGTTTGAAGATGACCTATCTAAAATATATCTGCTCAATTTTTTTTTTATTTTTTTTTTATCTGCTCAATTTTTAAAACATATCTAATATGACCACAAGTTCTATTGTAATGTCTAACTACTAACTATCATTTCTTTATATCCTAATGGTAATAATAATATTCAAGGATCAGAAAATTGCATTGTTAAATGAACGATATAAGTACAATTAGAAATATACATATAGCATTTTCTAACAATATCAATTTCAATATATATAATTTGTATACAATATAAAACAATCCAATCCAATGTAAAGTATTTAAAACTAGTAATTGTCCTTTTCTTCTTCTTTCTTTCTCTCTTTTTTTTTTTAAATAAGAACCTTAAATCTAATCTGCTTAGTCTTTTTCCTAACCCTTGACAACAACTTGTAACCAACCCCCCTAAACAATGAAAATTATCCCAGACCCAAAACCCATTAAAAAGACCAAAAAAACCACCCACCCCACACCACCTCTTTGGGAATGTGGGCGTCGTATTCTTAAAATTGCTTCCTGCTGGGTATGGGCGAAGTTATCTTTATCCTGAAAGAAAAATTTTAGGTTAATTGTCAAATTCTAGGAAAGGTAACTATATCCTTCATTATCCATTCTGTGTATAATGCCAAAGTTCAGGGTTTATCTCAAGTCCTTATTCAAGTAGTCTTTGAGACTGGATCATCTCAGCTAGTCATCTCAAAATTGCTCTGAGCACCTTGTAGTTCAAAGCTGATCTGTAGATGATGTTTGTCAGCTTAGTGATGTTATTATTGTCCACGTGGAATTGTTGTTGTTGTGGGGCCCCAACTTCTTCCTGGAGACTTCAGTTGATGTTAGGCCTGGCCGTGAATTCCTGCAGAAAACTGATAAGAGACTCAAACACAAAGACATATATATGCAGCTAATTGAAGCCTTTTTTTTTTTTTTAGAATTAATCAGTACTCTATATGACCATTCATATCTTAGCGAAGTTTAAAATGTATATATATATATATATATATATTAATCTTGTAAGTTTTGATATAAAATTTATACTTTAAGAAAAGTTTAAAGAATCAGAATAGAATCAAAGAGTTGAGATTAGTAATAGAATAGTCCCTTAATTAATTTGGTTTTTCTCCTGTCTCATAGCAGAAGATGGCTCTTTTATTCTGGCATGATACAGGGAGTTTGCATTTTCCTTTTAACAACATGCTTGAGTTTAAAGAAGGAGAGAGCCATTCTCCAACTCCAAAGTCAGCTTTAAATTTTAATTGGACTGGGACTATTAGAAGACCAATAGTGTTAAATCTTTAGAGAAAAGCAGAAACAAACATTTAGGAAGACATAAATTTTTTTAGATAATATATACCCATACGCCATTTCACTCTGCTTCCTGGGATAGATGATTTGTCCCTTTTCTTCAGTTGTCTTATTTGTCCAGTGTTCTTCAGATTCCTTAACCTTCATTCTCCTAAAAGACAAAAACAAAAACCTTTCCCCAAGACTAATTTTGGGGATGTTCCTTTTTGGCAAGTTATTATCTGATTAAATAAAAAGACATGTGTTACTGGTATAAGTTAGTTTAAATTGGATGTTCATGTTGGTTGATGAGCTATCACCTCCTCTAATTAAGAGGTTTCTCTTGTTCAAATCGAACCTTTATCAATTTTGATGGTACCCACAACTTATCTTCTCCTGTAGAAACAAAAGCAAAACCTCGTCCCCAATGTAACACATACCCTGGTTTCCATTCTGAGGTCAGCACATCCTTAAAATATATAGGCTGATTTAATTCTGTAGTTTTTTCTATTATCCAATGTCTTTCTGCAGCTGTTGTTCCTTTCTCATTGGCATTAAGAAAATTCAAAGTTAATAGAGCATTATGCAGTCTATTTCTGGGGGTTTTTTGTTGCCCCTTTCTGTTTATTTAGCATATCCTTTAGAGTTCTGTTTGATCTTTCTATAACTGCTTGACCTGTAGGATTATGTGGTATGCCTGTAATATGCTTTATATTGTAATAAGCAAAAAACTGTTTCATTTTAACAGAGACATATGATGGAGCATTGTCAGTTTTGATTTGTGCAGGTATACCCATGATGGCCATAACTTCTAGCAAATGTATGATTACAGAATCAGCTTTTTCAGAACTCAAAGCAGTTGCCCACTGAAATCCTGAATAAGTATCGATAGTGTGGTGTACATATTTCAGTTTTCCAAATTCTGCAAAGTGAAACACGTCCATCTGCCAGATTTCATTCCTTTGAGTACCCTTTGGGTTACATCCTGCTGGTAATGGCGTTTGATTGTAGAAGGAACAAGTAGGACATTTCTTTACTATTTCTTTGGCTTGTTGCCAGGTTATAGAAAAATCTTTTTTTAAACCTTTACTATTGACATGATGTTTTTTATGACATTCTGAGGCCTCCAGCACATTTCCTATTAATAACTTATCAATCTCATCATTGCCTTGTGCTAGAGGGCCTGGCAGACCAGTATGGGATCGATGTGAGTTATATATAAAGGATGACTCCTTTTCCTGATTGTATCTTGTAATTGAATAAAAAATGAAGTTAATTCTGAAGCATCAGGGATAAATTCTGCAGTCTCAATATGTAATACTACTCTTTCAGCATACTGAGAGTCAGTTACTATGTTGAGAGGTTCTGAAAAATCCATTAATACCAACAGAATAGCATATAATTCTGATTTTTGAACTGAATTATAAGGACTTTGAACCACTTTACTTAAATTTTCTGATTTGTAACCTGCCTTTCCTTGTTTGTTGGCATCTGTATAAAATGTACGAACTCCAGATATGGGCTTTACCTGTACAATTCGAGGCAAGATCCAATCAGCTCTCTTTATAAGATCAATTCTATCGCTTTTGGGATATTTGCTGTTAATTTCTCCCAAAAAATTACTGCAAGCTCTTTGCCAAGGTTCACTTTCTGTCCATAATTTTTCAATGTCCTCCTTAGTTAAAGGTACGACAATTTCTGCTGGGTCTATTCCTGCTAATTGACGAAGTCTCAATTTTCCTTTCCAAATCAAGTCAGAGATTTTTTCCACATAAGTTTTTAATTTTTTGTTTGGTTTATTTGGTAAAAATATCCACTCTAATATGATATCTTCCCTCTGCATTAATATTCCTGTAGGAGAATGCCTAGAAGGTAAAATAACCAAAATGCAATCCAGCTTTGGATCAATACGATCGATATGCCCTTCATGTACTTTCTTTTCTACCAAGGCCAATTCTTTCTCAGCTTCAGGTGATAACTCTCTTGGACTATTTAGGTCCTTGTCACCTTCTAAGGTTTTGAACAAATTATGCAGTTCATCATTTTTTACCCCAACAATAGTTCGTAGATGAGAAATATTTCCAAATAATCTTTGAAAGTCATTAAGAGTCTGTAGTCTATCTCTCCTAATTTGCACCTTTTGGGGTCTAATTTTTTGTAGCTCTATTTTATATCCTAAATAATTAATAGAATCTCCTCTTTGTATCTTTTCAGGAGCAATTTGTAATCCCCAGCAAGGCAAAATTTTCTTTACGTCTTCAAATATTCTTTCTAAAGTATCTGCATTTGAGTCAGCTAGTAAAATATCATCCATATAATGATAAATTATAGATTTAGGAAATTTTTTACGTATCACTTCCAGTGGCTGTTGTACAAAATATTGGCACAGAGTTGGGCTATTCAACATTCCCTGTGGGAGGACCCTCCATTGAAATCTTTTAACCGGTTGAGAATTATTATAAGTAGGCACTGTGAAAGCAAATCTTTCTCTGTCTTTTTCTTGTAACGGTATTGAAAAGAAACAGTCTTTTAAATCAATAACTATGAGAGGCCATCCTTTTGGTAACAGAGTAGGCAGAGGAATTCCAGATTGTAGAGAGCCCATTGGCTGAATTACTTTGTTAATTGCTCTAAGGTCTGTTACCATTCTCCATTTACCAGATTTCTTTTTAATAACAAATACAGGAGAATTCCAAGGGCTGGTTGATTCCTCAATATGCTGAGCATTTAACTGTTCTTCTACCAGCTCTTCTAAAGCCTGGAGTTTCTCTGTTGTTAAAGGCCATTGCTGGACCCATACAGGCTTGTCTGTTAACCATTTTAAAGGTAGAGCTGTTGGTGTCTTTGGAAGATCATCAGTTGTTGTGCCCTGTTCTTGTATAATATGGATGGCTGGTGACCACTCAGAATAATGCCTTCTAATATTTCTCTCAGAAACATGTGCTAGTTTATGATTTGTTTCTGAGATTGGAGGGATGTTAATCTGAGTATTCCATTGTTGTAACAAGTCTCGACCCCACAAGTTCATATCTATGTTAGCTACATATGGTTTCCATTTGTTGCTTGAGAATTTCTCTCCAGCTCCCGCCACCAAGTCCTGCCAGTCCCAGAGCCCACTTATAAAATAAACACACAGACTCTTACATTATTTAAACTGCTTGGCCATTAGCTCAGGCCTGTTATTGTCTAGCTCTTACTCTTATATTTAGCCCATTTCTATTAATCTTTACTTTGCCACATGGCTCATGGCTTACTGGTACCTTACATCTTCCTTGTCCTGATGGCGGCTGGCAGTGTCCCTCTCTCCGCCTTCCACTTCCCAGAATTCTTTTCCTTGTCCCGCCTATACTTCCTGCCTAGCCAATGGCCAATCAGTGATTTATTTACTGACCAATCAGCAACACACTTGACATACAGACCATCCCACAGCATAAAGCGGTCAGTTTTTTGCCACGGGTGAGACAAATACAATGCTCATGCAGTTTAGGCTTTTCCTTTGATGGTAACAGTACTTTTGAATGGGGCAGAGCTTTGTGTTGGACAACAGGCTTACGACACCCTGAGGGGCAGTCATTGGTCTAAGGTTTTGAGGTGGTTTTTGAGGCTGATGCAGGTCCTGACTGCTACGGTTCCATCAATCCTGCCATGGGTGTAAAGTAGCTTACAGAAATGAACGCGGCACAGCTGGGAGCCGTCTACCCATGTCCAAATCTCTCGGGAGACAGTGACTGGCCGAGCACTGAGCCTAATCACAGCATCATGCCCCGAATCCTGATGATCTGTGAGCTGTCTGTGAGCTGTCTGTGAGTAGATTCAGTTTGTATCTGAACGTCTGAACAAAGGTGGTAAAATGGCTGACAGGCCTTCCTTCACTCTTAGAGAGCATTCCTCCAAGGTGTCCAAGCAAGCTAGAGGACAGGTGCTTTGCTTTTGCCCATGCTCCCCAGTGTTAGAGAAATATCAGCATTTTGAAGGGACAAGGGCAAACATCATTAATAGGCATGCTGATAAATGTTGTGCCTTTCACAATTATGAGATACAAAGTGGTTTTATATCATTAAAAAACAAACAAAACTGCTGTAGGGTTGGAGAGATGGCTCAGTGGTTAAGAGAACTTTCAGAGGACCAGAGTTCTCCTAGCATCCACATAGAGGCCCACAAACGTTGGTAACTCCAGTCCCATGGTGTCTGATGCCCTTTTCTGGGCTTTGCAGGTACCAGGCAAGCATGAACACACACACACACACACACACACACACACACACACACACACACATACACAAGGCAAAACATTTGTACACATAAAGTGAAATAAATTAGCTGGGTATGGTGGCCCACACTTTTAATCTCAGATCTCAGGAGGTAGACAGATCTCTGAGTTCAAGACAAACCTGGTCTACATAGTGAGTTTTAGGTTAGTCAAGACTACATAGTGAGACCATGTCTCAAACCCCCGCCTCCAAATTTGCTCTGAGCCAGGGATGGTGGTACATACTCATGATTGCAGTACTCAGGAAGTTTAGGCAGAACTGAGAGCTGGAGGCCAGTGTAGGGTACAAAGTGAGAACCTTTCTCTAAGAAACAAACCCCAAACAGTTGCTTTAGTCCTGTGGATGCAGCTCCATGGTACAGCACTTGCTCATGATGAAGCCCTGATTTTGGTCCCTAGCACCCACCCTCCCCACCCAAGAAAAGGTAATTAAAGGTTAACTGAAAGAAACCAGGGCACAAGAGGAAGCAAGGCCGCTGGGCCTGGGGAGAGTGTGCACGTGGCAAAGTGTTTGCTGTGAAAACAAGAGCTGAGTTCACACCCCCGGCACCCACGCAAAAAAGCCAGGTATGACGTGTAGCTGTAATCCCAGTGGGTCGGGGCTTTCTGGCCAGCCATTCCAGTCAACCAAGTGACCCTGTCTCAAAACAATGAAGTGGAGAAGAGATTGAGGAAGACACGTGATGTAGATCCCTGGCTTCTCCATAGTGACCTCTGGCCTCCACATAAGTGTACCACTCCCCCCCTCACACACACACATACACAGAATTGGCACTAAGGAACACTTTCATAATGAAAGAAATGCTTTTCCCCAGTTTCACAGGATGTTTATGTGCCCCTTCCAGAAGCAGAAATTCTAGTGTTGGAATTAAGTAGTAAATAAAACTTAAAAAAGCAAAAGTAAAAAAGATCCATTACACCTCTAACTCTCTCAAAGCAGGCTATCCACCATTTTACTCCAGGACAGTACCTGGGGCATGCAGGTGTTCAGCAAATATCTACTGCTTTTGATAGTTAACCACTTATGCTTAAAAACTTCATGAGCCCAAACAAAATGACAGTCTAGCCTACTGCTGGTCCTTAACGCTTCCATCAGTATCAGATGCAAGCCCTCCTCCTGTGTTCAGGATGGCAGGCAGCCAGGAGGCAGCGGCCCAAGGTGAGTTTATGGACAAATTTTCACTATTCGCACATTCTCTTATATACCAAACTTTGTTATAGAAAGTCATTTCACTTAATCCTCATAATAACCCAGGAGATAAACAGGTTATACAGTTTTCATTTCATCCATGAAGAAACAGGGTCTAGGAGGGAACTCAACCCACATCTATCAGCTAGAACAAGCATCCAAGGCCAGCCAACTGCTTCTCTGACTAGTCTGTATATCAGACATGGGCAATAGTGACTGAAAACCAACATAATTAATTACTAAGATACAAGTGCCTTTGGCTTATTGAATTTAGAATATTCTAACCTACACCAGAAATGTTTTAAGATTTTATTTTTAAGACTTATTTTTATATGTGAGTGTTTTCTCTGCCTGTATGTCTGGGTACCACATGTATGCCTGGTACCTGCAGAGGCCTGAAGAGGGCATCAGACCCCCTAGAACTCGAGACACAGTTGTGAACCACCATGTGGGTGTTGGGAATGGAATCACAGAGTCTTCTTTCCAGCCCCTCGGTCAGAAATACTCGGTCCTAGCATTTCAAGCTGGTTATGGTGGCACAGCCTTTGGGAAGCAGAGGTAGGGAATGAAGACTCAAGGTCAGCTTCAGATACACAGCAAGTTTGGTACCAGTCTGGGCTACGTAAAACTCTTTCAAAAATCCAAAATAAATAAAAAATATAAAGTTCCTAGTATTTCAGGGGAAGCAGGTCTCATATACTAAGTCCAGGGGACTCTAAGGGTGACAGGAAGAAATACATCATTAGAATATATTTTGAAATTAGGTAAGCTTAATTATACTTTTTTTTTTTTTTTTTAAGTTAGGGTCTTAGCCACAAACTGGCTATGTAGCCAAGGACAACGTTGAATTAATCCCTGCCTCTGAGGCTGGGATTACAACTGGTTTATGCAGAGCTAGGGTTGAACAACTTTCTGCACTGGGCAAGCTAGTTTAAAACTTCACAGCTGGTGAGATGGCTTTCACACATCTGATGCCCTGAGATCAATCCCCAAGACCCATAAGGTGGAAGAAGGAACTGGTTCAAAAGTTATATTCTGACCTCCATATCAGCCATAACATGTACACGACCATACATATAAGCTGTCCTGGAACTCTTTGTAGACCAGGCTGGCCTTGAACCACCGAGACCTGCCTGTCTCCACCTCCCAAGTGCTGGGATTAAAGGTGTGCACCTCTAGAGGACCCAGGTTCAGTTCTCAGCACCCATAGCTGGTGGTTCTCAACTACCTGTAACTTCAGCTCCAGGGATCTGGTGCCCTTTTCTGGGCTCTATGGACTTTGCATTCAATGTGCACATATCCACCCACAGATACATGTAATTAAAAATGAAAATATTTAAAACTAAAAAAAAAAAAAACTTTAGATTACTTTTATAGTAAGTCTCTTGAAGATCTTGGTAACTAACTTCAAGAAAGTTATGTAGGTACAGAATTAATTTTAGGGTTGGTTCAACAGACAAAGTACACCTAGAGAGCATAAAAATTCTTTATTCAACTTAATCCAGCCAGTACTGAGTTTTCTATATTAAAAACAAGATATTAAAAAAAATTACAGCAGAATTAGCAAGGCAGTGACTAATGAAGTCACTGAATTTATTTATATACTCTTCAATCATTTGATAAGTACGTAATGAACAATATTTTCAGCCACTTAGATGGAGTTAACTTCTACAATAGGATTTTACTAATCATTGAATTTTATAAAAAGGTTTAAAACATTGACATTTCTAGAAATAACAGAAAAACAATATGAAAATAAATTGAAGAACAGTATACTTACATATTCCCAAAGTCTCTACTGTCTCTCTTCTCTACTACCCCTTTTATTACTGTCCTGTTCTAGAGTGCAGAGTACCACTTTTTAGGAGCTATTGAGGCCTAAAGCACCTCTGTCCTTTCTCAGCTAATCCTAGAATTGTCTAAGTGTGACTTGCATTTTAGAGATGAAGGTAACTGTGGTCAAGCAGCCACTTTGCCAAGGTTATACACTAGAGTTATGAAAACTTGAACTAGATCTTAAAGCCCTTCCCAGCTTCAAGTCTGCCCATGTTCTTTGTCGCTTTGTGCTTGGGTGGCCACCGTCCAGGGAGGACTGGCATGGGGTGTTTTCCTTGGAATAAGGCTCTTTAGATTTGGAACTCTTCAGATGCAGGCTAGCATTCACTCTGGTCCGCAGGCACTTGTGGTTCCTTCCCCACAGCTCTCCAAACTACCTCCTGCCCTCAAGGGATTAGAGTTGTTTCCTTGGTCTTCATGGGCCTTGATGACAATCAAAACCGTCTTGGACATTGAAGTAGTTCACAGGGAACTGAGTGCTTGCATAACTGTGTAAATGCTGCTCAATTTAACAAAATTATCAAGGAAATTTCTATCTTTCACACTGGGAATTATTGAAGCCAATATATTTCATAATTACAGCTAGATATCTAAGTTATTTTTATATATAATCAGAGTTCATATTTTTTCTTCAAAACATCAGTGTTAGGGTTAATTCAGTCAAATTGTCCCTTATACCCTACATAATTACAACTCTGGATGTTCAACAGTCATTCACACAGACACCATAAAACTCAACACTGAGATCTCCAACCTATAGAAAGATACCAATCTTTACTAAAATTATGTTTTATTTACAATCTAACATAGCTCAATCTATATTTGTTACACTCCTAAAGTACCCATTTCTCGGTAAGGGGAACCATTTATTATCATGCATCATATACTGTGAATAGTATTTTTTGAACTTTCAAATTTTCATTTTAATCAATGAAAATAACTAAAAGAACATTCAGATTGCTGAACATTAAAATGGTCACTATTAAACATGACCTAAATAACTGCTTTTGAACAATGAATATATAACTAGTTAAGCAAAGACTATTAAGGAGCTAGCCCCCTTAATGTGACAATTAGAATCTAAAAAGAGGGCTGGTGACGTAGCTCAATTGGTAGTGTTTACCTAGCATGCAGAAGGCCCTGGGTTCAATCCTCAGCATCACATAAAAAACAGCAGGTATGATGGTGCTCGCCTGTTATTGGGAGGATCAGGAGTTCAAGGCCATCTTTAGATACATAGGAAGTTTGAGGCCAGCCTCTGCAAAAGACTCTGACTCAAAAACAAAACACCCTAAAAACATCAGTATTGGTTATCCTATAAATGGATGTAGCCAAAACCAAACACCTCGATATTCATTAAATTGTTTTCATAATTACGTCACTAAGAGTCACAATACGCTCAGTACCACACTTTGGTTCACTCACTCTTGTTCTATTAGATTACAAACTGTCAGAGCTGGGACCAAGTTTGTCTTGTTCACCACTCTAGCCCACAGCATCCTGCAGTGGCTGAGTAAATGGGAGGCGATTAACAAATATCTGAATAACTGAATTGATGAAAAAACAATAATTTTATTATCATTTTTTTGCAAGTTGTTCTCTATTTAAATTACTGACTGGCAGCTCCAAGTTCCAGAAATACAAATTTAAAAACATGAAAGTGATAAAAGGGCCTTCTACCTCATTTCTCCTATCTCTACTCTCTCCTTCCCTCCCACCCACCTTTTCTAAATAACCCCCCAGATACACACACAGACACAAACGACGACTACATGGGTCAAAATTACATCATTAACTATGAGATGTCAACATTGTATAAATAAAGTTTAATAGTGAAAAAGTGATCTGGAAGCCCTGGAGACTGACCCTACACATCTGAGATGTCACACAGATTAAGGAAAAGGCAACAGAATCCCTGTTGTTCAGATGGTCATTTCAATGCTTACATACATTTTTTGGTTTGTTATTTATTCAGAACTAATTTACATTTCCTCATATTAACACAGGCTCCTGTTTAGCATGTAATCAAATTATGCCAGTGAGAAAGTCCTCACAGTACCTTCATTGAGTTGCTGTTTCTAAGAAAACACTGAACATGAGTATATATACAAAAGAGGCATCAGAATAAAACAGCATGTCCATTTTTAATATTTGTACAGTTTTATCTTTACATTTTTGTCTGGAAAAATATGAACAAACCCAGGTTTACCATGCTAAGATAATGGTTTAGCCAATGGCTGTCAAAGCAGTACATACAATCAATCAAGTTGAATCGTATCCTTAGGTTCTGTGATTACTGAGAGGATCCCCTGCCTTGCGTGCTTTATTATATTTCTTAAAAATATAGGAGCAGTAGCTTGTCACAAGTCTCCACTAGTGCATTAATGAGGAATCAGAACGACACAGCAGACTTGTCCGGATGAGAGGCCTCAGAACAACCACAAGTCAGTTTTATGCTTCTTCTTGCTCTGGATAATTTAGGATTTTGCGGTGTGCCTGACGTAAATATTGCTGCTGTTTGAAGTAAACTTTAAATGCTCCTTTTATGGCAACAAAAGCAATTCCACCCTAAAATAAAAAGGGAAATGAATTTCTTTTGTAATGCAGGCTTAGAGAAATAAGAAAAAGAACTTTACACAGATCACGAGAGACACAGGCTTTGACACCAAATAAATCCTGGTGACTCCCAGGGCAACATTCTCTTGTCTATGGGGTGAGATCAGGAAAGAGGCGGACACTTTGGGTGGCAGAGGAAGAGCTACCTTCACCTGGTGTCTAGAGGTGCTTTCCTCCCAGGGAGCTCTACATTCTGACAGGAAGGAGAATCCAGAGCCCCATGTGGACTGTGACCAAGGAGGGCGAGTGGGATGACAGGAAACAGCACAAGCCAGCTTCATCTGTTTGTTTATTTACGATGCTGGTACTGGGGATTGAGCCCGGAGCATATTCCGGAAGAGAAGGTACCCACAGGAAGGGTCCAGAGGCCAGACTGGCAGCAGTAGGACCTCCCTTTCCATTCACCTCAAGCTAGGATGACAGTGGGGTTAATGAAGAGACAAAGCAGGGTAACTACACAGAGCCCTACAGAACCTATCTCTCCCTTTAAAAACAAATACAGTTCACTCTCTTCTCTATGTTGCTTGAGATAAGTAATATTAAATCCATCTTACCAAGATTGTCCTTTGTAAATTTGAGTTAACACTACTGAACATCAGTTTACCAACTATTGTCGCAATAGTAGGAAAGACAAGGGCTCCACACAAAATTCGGGTAGCAGAGACATGATCAGCTAAAGGATTAGCTTCAGCTGGAATTCGAGGAACAGGACAACCAATCCCTGGAAGGGGGGAAAGCATCATGTTAGTACTAAGTCTTAGGAATAGCTAAAAAAACAAAAACAAAAACAAAAAACCATGTGATGATTCAATTCAACACGTACTTTATATAGCCACAATTCAGGACCTTACCTGGAAATATACTGTTCAAGATTTGCAGTTTATTTGAGTATTTGCGCCATAGTCTGAGCACATAGTCCTCCCAGCGAATCATTTTGCCCAGTATCAGCATGACAGGAATAGTAGGGAGTCCAATCAAAAGGAATAAAGGGTCAGCTCGCTCCATAACATCCAGCCCTTCCTTATGGCCTACAACCTGTGAAGCAGACGGTATTTCCTAGTTATTTTCTTATCCAAAGCAGTGGTACATGTTTGTTTGTTTATTTGGTTGTTTTCAAGACAAGGTTTCTCTGTGTAGCCCTGGCTGCCCTCGAACTCAGAGATCCACCTGCTTCTGCCTCCTGAGTGCTGGGATTAAAGGTGTGCACCACCACTGCCAGGCTACAGTGGCACATATTTAAGTGATACATATACAGTTCATTTTGTAAGAAATATTTTCAAAGCACAGAAGCAAAAGTTGAGAAAAAAAAGCTATTATCCTTGATTTGTTTGTGAGAAATAATACTAGGACTAGATGGCTCAGTGGTTAAGAATACTTGCTGCTCTTGCAGTGGACCCAGGTTCGATTCCCAGCTCCCATATGGTAGCTCACAACCACTTGTAACTCCAGTTCCAGGGATCTGGTAAGCTATTCTGGCCCCTGGATCTACACACAAGTGGTACAGATACACTCCCATAGACTCACATATATATGTATAAAAATAAATCTCTATCATTAAAAAAAAAAAAAAAGAAAAAAAGAAAGATCACCCATAGCTTAGTGAGGCAGTGCACACCTTTAATCCCAGTACTTGGAACACAGAGGCAGGTAGATCTCTGTGACTTTTAGATCAGGTGGGTCTACATAGCTCTATATTAGCCAGGGTTACATAGTGAGACCCTGTCTCAAAATAAAATAATCATGATCTATCCAAGAGGAGCTGTGGATAAAATTTCCAAGCTATTCCATTTTAGGTTGAAATAAAATAACTTTACAAATATGGCTGACTGCATTGATTATATCTCAATAGAGTTGTGAAGGGACATATAAGTTTTGTTATTTAATTTTTTTTTTTTTGGGGGGGGGACAAGGTTTCTCTGTGTAGCTTTGGAGTTTGTCTTGGATCTCGCTCTGTAGACCAGGCTGGCCTTGAATTCACAGCGAACCGTCTGTCTCTGCCTCCCGAGTGCTGGGATTAAAGACGTGCACCACCACCACCACCACCACCACCACCACCACCACCACCACCGCCCGGCCTGATTTCCTTTTTTGCAGTATTTGAGATGTTTGCTTGTTTGGGGTTATTTTGTTTGTTTTTGTTTTGAGACATGTTTCACCAGGCTGGCCTAGAACTCCTAGAACTGCCTGCCTCTGTCTCCCTAGTGCTGGGATTAAAGGTGTGCGCCACCACTGCCTGGCTTGTTATTTAATTTTTTGAGACAGGGTTTCACCGTGTAACTCTGGCTGGCCTGAAACCCACTATGTAGACAAGGATGGCCTCAAATTCCACGAGATCCACTTGCTTCTGCCTCTCAAGTGCTGGGATTAAAGGCACACACTGCTTTTCAGTGCAGCAACCATTTTTCAGTAATTGGGAAAGATGAAAGGCACCTGCTGAATGTTCTCTATACTGTTTAGGAAACATGGAGGAGTTCCTCTGGCCACATAACATGTGAATCACAGGAAGGGTGGCACTGCAGACATCAAGGAAATGGGCACTGTTCAAAAAGGAACGCCCCATTAAGTGTTACCAAGTCAAAACTGGAAGTTTACAACATCACTTAGCATGCTGTGGGCATCACTGTAAACAAGCAAGTGAAGGGAAAGATGCTTGCCAAGAGAACCACTGTGTGCACCGAGCATATTAAGTACTCCTAAGAGCTGAGACACCTTCCTGAAACAGGTGAAGGAAAACAATCAGAGAGAAAGGCACCTGGCTTCAGCTCAAGACCAGCCTGTGCAACCCAGGAAAGCACACTTTGTGAGAACTAATGGAAAGGAGCCTGAGATGCTAGAGTCCACTCTCGGTGAATTTGCAGCTTTGTAGACAAGAATAAAGAACCTAGGCTGTAAAGTATTTTTTGGGTGGGGAGTGGGAGGAGAGAGATGCACCAGCATGTAGGGTGGGGTATCTGTCATTTACTTCCATTCATTCTTCTTACTCAACTTGTCAGTGAGCTCTTGGACTGGGATAATTTTAGATCCTATTTGTCCTCTAGAAGATGTTTGTGTCCTGCAGCTTCCTTTTAGGTGAGCACAGCCAAGCAAAGGGTGGGACTAGCCTTCAAAAGATAGCCTAAAAACACAGCCAGCAGCTGAGGGTGTAGTTCAGTGGTCACAGTGCTTTGCTCATGTAAGGCTTAAGTATAATGGCACATTGCCTGTTAATTCCTGGCTATTTGCTACTTAGGACTTTAAAAGATCTTGCCTCAAATAAAAAGAAAAAAAAAAACTATTTCAATGTTTATGGAGGTGATTTTCACACTAGGGGCAGGACCTAATGTTGAGACCTTGCTATCTAAAACAGGACAACAAATTAGTAAACTAAGTTTATCTATGTGGCACAACACTGTTTTTAGGGTTAAAGGCATCAGTGCTTAAAAGGCATTCACTTTAGTGCTGGGGAAGCTAACAATGCTCTTTTCCATAAAAAGATGCAAGTGGACGGTGAGTAGAAGTACTTGCACTGAGGCCTAAGTGACCTGAGCATGATCACAGGATTCACAAGGTGACAGGTGAACTGACTCCCAAGAGTTGTCCTCTGACCTCCACACGGAATAGGCCTATACACAATGCATATACACACAAATGAAAGTATTTTTTAAAATCTAAAAATGTAAGTGAAATTTGATCTTTATAGTTCTTTATATATTCTAGATATGAGTCTCCTGTTTAATGTACAGGTAGCAATATTTTCTCATTCTGAATGTTATGGGATATTTGTACACTGTGTGAAGATACATTGCTGTGATTGGTTTAATAAAGAGCTGAAGGGCCAATAGCTAGGCAGGAGGTATAGGTGGCACTTCTAGGCAGAGAGAGAAGTAGGAAGAGGAATCTAGGCACACAGGAGAGATGCCAGGAGATGGAGAACAAGCAAGACATGCAGGAGGAGAGGTAACAGCCACAAGCCACATGGCAGCATGTAGAGTAATAGAAATGGGTTAATTTAAGTTATAAGAACTAGTTAGGAACTAGCCTAAGTTAGAAGCCGAGTTTTCATAATAACAAGTTTCCATGTCATTATTTGGGAGCTGGCTGGCAAGACAAAGACTTGTTACACTGAAGGCTATCTTCACTGTGGTGACTGTTTCCTCTGCTGTCAGAAAAGTTTTAATTTAATGTAATTCTGATTGTCATTTCCTGTGCTGCTAGAGTCCTTCTGGGGAAATTCTTGTCTATGCCTCTAAGAGTTTTACCTATGTTTTTCTCAGGCTTTTGATTCATTCTGAACTGTTTTTTGTACAGATATGGATTTAATTCCATTCTCCTTCAAGAGGATATCCTGTTTACCCAGTACTATTTACTGAAAAGCTTGGTTTTTCTCCCCCCCATGTATGCACGTTTTTATTTTGAGACATGGTCTCATATATCCCAAGCTACTGTCTCAAACTCACTATGTAGCTAAGGCTGATCTTAAACTTTTGATCTTCCTGCCTCTACTCCTCAAACAGTTATAGGCACTGGACATCACACCCAAACCAATACATGTTTTTGACACTATTGTTGAAAATTAGGTGGATATAGCTGTGTGTATTAACTCCTATGTTTTTTATACTATTCTATTGATCTACATGTCTGTTTTTGTGCCAGTATCATAGTATTGTTACTATGGCTCTGTAGTAAGTATGAGATCAGTTTGCTTTTAAGATAGGGTCTTACCATGCAACCCTTGCTGGCCTGCAACTCACAGAATGCTGAGATTAAAGGCACAGACCACTATATCTGGCTGAGACCAGGTATAGTGATATATGCAGCATTGTTCTTTCTGCTTAGCATTGCTTTGGCTAATGAGATTATTTTAGTGTGTATGAATTTTAGGATTGCCTTTTCTAGTTTAGTGAAGACACTGGAATTCTGATACAGACTATGTTGAATCTGGAGTTTGGTTTTGATAATACAGACTGTTTGTTTGCTTTTGTTTTTAGAGACAGGGTTTCTCTCTGTAGCTCTGGCTGTCCTGGAACTTACTCTGTAGACCAGGTTGGCCTCAAACTCAGAGATCCACCTGCCTCTGCTTCACTAGGGGTGAGATTAAAGGTGTGCACCACCACTGCCCGACAACAGACATTTATGTAATATTAATCCTGCCAATCCATGCATAAGGGAGGTCTCTCTCTCTATATATATATATATATCATATATATATAAAATTTTGTGTATGGGTGTTTGCCTGAACATGTGTCTGTGTACTACACGTGTCCCTGGTGCCTACAGAAGAGGGCTGGGCTCCCTGGAACTAGAGTTACAGACAGCTGTGAGATACCAAGTGGGTGTTGGGAATTTAACCCAGATCCTTTAAAAGAGCAGCATTATTCACCACTGAGCCATCTCTCTAGACCTTAATGTCTTCTTCAATATCCCAAAGTTAGGTTTATTTTTAAATATTCTATTTTTTTTTTTTTTTGGTTTTTCAAGACAGGGTTTCTCTGTGTAGCTTTGCGCCTTTCCTGGAACTCACTTGGTAGCCCAGGCTGGCCTCGAACTCACAGAGATCCGCCTGGCTCTGCCTCCCGAGTGCTGGGATTAAAGGCGTGCACCACCACCGCCCGGCAAATATTCTATTTTTTAAGCTATAGTGAATGGAGTTTTTCTAATCCCCAAATGGGCTAATGAACTGAATACAGTTCTCAAAAGATGAAATACAAATGACTAATATATATTAATATTTGAAAAGGTGTTCAACATCATTAGACATCAGGGATGCAAATCAAAACTGCTCTAAGATTCCAACCTATGTAAGTCTAATGACCAACTCTGAGAAACAATAAAGGCTGGCCAGGGAAGATATGGAAAAAGAGGACTCCTTATACTTGGCTAGTGAGACTATAAACTAGTGCAGACACTGTAAAAGTCAGTTCCTCAAAAAACCTATACTACTCTTGGTGATATACCCAAAGGACCCTATGTCCATCAACAGATATATGGATAAAGAAAATGTGGTACACATAAACAATGAAATTTTATTCAGACACACACACACACACACACACACACACACACACACACACACGATAACATTTCCACGAAAATGGACAAACCTGACAATCGTTATGTTAAGCAGTTTAAGCGTTTCTCTAACTGATGGGTTGAGAACACAGCTCAGCTGGGAAAGGAGTCTGACTGAGTCTGAGGCAACTGGGTACAAGGCAGCCCCAGCTCATTTCCTCCTTTTTACAAAGTCCAGAACCCCACCTCATGGAATGGTGTTGCCCATATTGAGGGTGTATGTTCCCACCTCAATTAACCTAATCTAGATAATCCTTCATAGAAGTGCCCAGAGGTTTCTATTTTTAGTGACTAGTTCCTATCAAGTCCATAATCAACATTAACCATTAGAGCAGCATAAGGCTATAATACTACCACTTGGTAAGGTAGAGGCAGGAAGTTCAGAAATTCAAGATCAACCTTGGGCTACAAATCAAATTGGAGGCAAGCCTGGGTACATATCCTGTCCATTCATATGCTGCTAATGTTAATTTTGGACTTGACATCAACTAGTGTGCTACCTACTCCCCCCAAAAAAACCCACTAAATACTGTTGGTTTATTGAAGCATATTCTCTATCAAATATGTCCAGAAAACTGCTTCTAAAGACACTATATAGAAATAAAAATAACTAAGTAGAAATGTTATAATAATGGAATGTCAAAAACAATGTTAAGTAACAGCAGTAACATATATTACTTCTGACTTTCAATCTACATTTATAGGATCTTTTTTTTTACCATGAAAACTTTGCTTACATACTCATATATGCATGTTTATGTAGATAAATGATGCCCTCCCAATACTCTTAAATCACACAGTACTGATCTACTGTCCCAGTTAATCACTCATTCCTGGAATAAATGTTTCAAGCAAGGCAATAAATGTAAAGGTGGTTTCTAAACAGTTAATACACACTACATATTTGCAACTTCTGTTTCCTTGCTTATATTATATTAATACTTCCAGTCTATAAATCCAAATTATTTAAATTTTCAAGTACCAGTTCAAGATTTTTCTTATAATAGCAACTGATTTTTCTCTTTTACTGAGTTAAAATGATTATGAAGTTCTATATTCAATTCATATTTACATACATAATTATATAAGTGTTCCCTAGTATTTCATTTATGTATATCTTGCTTGGCCAAATACTGAGACCTATCTAAAAATAAAAACTGCTGTATTTTTATACACAGAATGCTATGCAGATCTCTACAGTTATGTGAAAAGATCTAGAATCATTATGAAAAAGAAACTGCTGCTATATGAAATTAGCTATAGTGGCTACCTGAGGAGGTGATGGGGGATCTAGGCAAATGAAGGACAGGAGGAGAACTTTTCACTAGACCACTCTGTATAACACTGTTTACTGTGTGCGTGTATGGGGGTGGGTCATGCTACAGCTCTTGTGTAGAGTTCAAAGCACAACTTCTTTTGGGAATCAATTCTCTCCCTTTCTATCATGTGGGGGTTGAGGGATTGAACTTGGGTCATCAGGTTTTGTGGCAAGCATCTCTACCCGCTAAGCCATCTCGTTGGCTCTAGTCTACTTTTATATAACTTCTTATTCTTGAATCATGATAGTATCATTACTTATTTAAAACAATACATTTTAAAAACTCCTAGCAAATATTTAATAGACCTTCACATCAAAAGTAGTATCACTGAATAGAGTAGAATGGTGAACCTGCATCACTGTCACTGCTCCATAAGTCACAGCTGTCCAATAGATAGATCCAACCATTATTCCTGCTGCAGCAAAAGGGCAAGCTTTTGAGATCAGTCTATCTGCAAGATCCAAGACATAAACGACTGGACCTACAATATGAAGAGAGAAAAGTATCAACACAAAGTGTTTTTAGAGTGACTTCTTCAATATTTTCTATAGGTTTTTTTTTTTTTTTGGTTTTTCGAGACAGGGTTTCTCTGTGTAGCTTTGCGCCTTTCCTGGAACTCACTTGGTAGCCCAGGCTGGCCTCGAACTCACAGAGATCCGCCTGGCTCTGCCTCCCGAGTGCTGGGTTCTATAGGTTTAAAACACTTGTATGAAGTGAGATGTTCTAAAAATAGTTGTTAAATGGGTATTTTTAGATTTTATTTATGTGTGCATGTGTGCGCATGCGCATGTGCCCGTGTGTGTCACATATATTTGGATGCCTGTGGATGCCAGAGGTGTCTGATCCCCTGGAGCTGGAGTTACATGTGCCTCTGAACCACTTGACAAGGGTGCTGGGAACTGAACTTGGGTTCCCTAGAACAGCAAGCAACATCCTGCTCTTAACTACTGAGCCATCTCTCCAGCCTGGAGTTGCTATAAGTCTGATGGGAATTCAGATTTGAACAATTTAGAATTTCTCAATCATTTGCATGAATGAATTCTAGGCTGTTCAAACTTTTATTACTGATCCTGTAATTAGAGCTTTAAATACAGTTGCTTCCAATGAAGGAAACAATCCTTACTTCTATCTCAATCACACTGGCTACCACAGAGTGAAAGGCTATTTTAGCTTTTTTTTCTTTTTCAAATAGTTCCTGATTAAAAAAAAAAAAAAAAAAAAAAAAAAATTTCTGACTATAGTCATTGTGTCTTGGCACAGTGAATAAAGGTAATCATGCTATTTTTCTTTCTTTTTTTAAAAAGATTGATTTAATGTTTATGAGGGTTTTTTGCCTGCATGCATGCCTGTGTAGCATATGCGAGCCTGGTACCTGCAGAGGTCAGAAAAGGGTGTTGGGTCCTCTGAAACTAGAATTATATATGGCTGTGAGCCTCTATGTAGGTGCTAGGAATTGAACCAGGTCCTCTGCAAGAATAGCGAGTGCTCTTAACCAGTGAGCCATCTCTTTAGCGCTACAGCTATTTTCTTATAGCTATACAAGTCAATTTATTTTACTTAATTTTAAATATACTATATTTAGTTGAAAAAACATTTATTTAAAGATTTATTTTATTTATTATATATACAGTGTTATGTCTGCATGTACGCCTGCAGGCCACAAGAGGGCATCAGATCTCACTATAGATGGTTATGAGCCACCATGTGGTTGCTGGGAATTGAATTCTGGACCTCTTGAAGAACAGTCAATGCTCTTAACCTCGGAGCCATCTCTCCAGCCCCCAAAATTATTTTCTAACAAGCTTTTAAAAAAATGATTATGAAGCCAGTGTTTATGGTATTCCAACAGCTACATGTGCCAATTACCAATTATATGCTTCGTATTTTGGAGGTATTTTACTTGCCATTAAGTCCAATTTAATTTACCTCTAGAATTTTCCGGAGAAATGGAAAGGTCTTAGATTTGTTCAAAACAAAACTGAGGAACTAAACCTCTGCATTTAACCAAAGGTATATGTAACTTGTTGGCTAAGTAATTCTATTTGTTGACTACCTCTACATACAAACTGTTACTTTATTATATATGAGTTCTATCACTTGCTTCCTTGGGGCCTACAATCTAAAGAATGTTAAACACAAAGCAGTAACCATTACTGTACAAAGAAAATTGACAATAGAATAATTAAACATACAAGGAAAGAAAAATCTTATAAAGCCCCTGATCAAAACTCCCCACTAACTTGTAGAGCCAGCCACTGTAAAGAGAGATGACATTGGAAGCCAGAAACCATGGGTACATAATAAAAGTTCTGCATGTGAATTTTCTCATGATTGATAAATCTGTAATCAGAAAACTAAAGCTACAAAATCTATAAAGTCTCTCCTCTGCATTATCCATACTGGACATACTGGAAACCAATCAGTTACATGTAAACCACACTCTAGGTGCTCTGGCAATTCTCTTCCTATTCTCCTCCATCATTTCCCCCTACTTGATGTCTTGTTTCACCAGACAAACATTATTTCATTTATCTTAAAAATAAGCTTACTTTTTTTTTTATTATTACGATGTGTGTATATGTGGGATGTGGGCATGCTTTGAGGAAGTCAGAGGACACCTTCAGGAACAGGTTCTCTCCTTCTACCACCTGGGTCCAAGGACCAAACTCAGACCAGCAGGCTTGGAGCAAGTGTCCTTATCAGCTGAATCTTTTCACCAACCCATAAAATCTTTTTATTTACTAATTATTTTTTGAGGCAGGGCCTCACTATGTAGCCCAGGCTGGCCTTGAACTCAAAGACTCACCTGCCTGACCTCTCCATTGCTGGGATTAAAGGTGTGCACCAGTGCTCTACAGTATTTTGACCCTTCCTGTCCTACTACTCCATTTCCTTGCTTCCTCTGAACAAAATACTCAAATAATTGTCTAATTTTCCCACAAACCTATTCCACCCAAGCTGGTCATGGGTGTCACTAACAATCTCCACCTAACTAAATTCAGTGGTCGAATCTCTTGTCCTATCAGCTACATATGACATATTTTCTTTCCAACATATGGTTGGTTCTTGCATTTCCAGAACATATCTTATCACTCACTTTTCAGTTTCCTTTGCTGATTTCTTTACTTTCATAAAAGTTTCCTATGCCAATCTATACCACATCATACTTTTTACTTACTTTGTTATATCTCTTTTTCCTAAAGCATTTTCATCACAAAACATACTTATCAAATCTATTTCCATTTACTAGAACAATGGTTGGAGAACATAGCCCCATAGCCAAATCTAACCAGCTGTCTGTTTCTGTGACTCAAGTTTTACTGGAAAATGGCCAGATGCAAAGTCTAAAACATATTTATTTATATAGGTCTTTAGAGAAGAGATCTGCTTATTCCTATATTAAAACACAGACTCCAAAGAGGAAAACTTCTGATTTTATTTACTAATTCATCTCAAATTCCCATGATTCTCAAGTATTTGTTTAACTGAATTCTCTTTTGAGGTATGCATAGTAATTGAAACTACCTACTAGTGGACTACAGTGAAATAATTCATATAAAAGTCATATTTGGAAGAAAATATAATTCCTAAAAGGCAGCCCACAATTTTTATTTATTAGATCCTGAATGACAACCTAGATGTCTGAATTGTTTTTCCAATAGACTGCAGAAAATCATACCAAAAATATGCTAAACTTTCTTGAGGAACTATCCAGTGTGATTTTTTTTTGGTACAAAACCCCATAATCCTTATTTTTCTTTTAGAAATTTTGTATCTGTCCCTTGGGTTATATGTAAAATACATGCCTAGTAAAATTAAGGAACGGGCTCAATTACTTATTCTAGAATTTTCAGACAAAACTCTCATCTTGGCTTTTATCTTAATTTTACTTTGCCCAAATATTTCATTACTTCCATACAGACTAGTCCAAGATTAGTTTTAATATTTGGAAGGAAGAATAAATACTTAGTATTAAACATATCATTATAATATAGTGCCAGCCAGAGAAGATACTTCTATGAGTTAAAGATTATCTAAGAAAATACTTTGTTAAACACAATCACTGAGGGCCTGGAGAGATGACTCAGTGGTTAAGAGCACTGGTTGCTCTTCCAGAAGACCCTGGTTCAATTCCCAGTACCCACGTGGCAGCTTACAACTGTCTGTAACTCCAGTTCCAGGGGATCTGACACTCTTACACAGACACACATGCAGGCAAAACACCAATGCATTTAAAAAAAAAAAAAAAAAAAGGAATCATTAAAAAAAATTTAAACAATCACAGAAATCATCTGGATGATGATCCCCAACTGAGTGGGCCAATAAGGAAACTGGGTGCAGTTGCCTCATGACCCAGCATCATAATTTTAGGAATACAGCACCAGACTACAACACAAAGAGCTATGAGTGTGGGAGGAGACAAAATCTCAGCCCGTAAAAACTCCCATCCTAACAGGCAGAGAAAACATAAATAAATGCTCAATACAAACTAACTAAGGACATAAACGTTTCAATACTTTAGAAAGGCATTATTAGTTTTTCAACACTGATTGATGATTAAACCCAGGGCTTCATGTATGCTAAGTGTTTCATCACTATGCTACATCCCCAGTTCCCCAGTCCACATAACTGGATTTTCAATGGCCTGGTGGGCCTAACCACATACACTTTCAACACTATTATATTTATACAATGAATGGCAATTGAAGCTTTAAATAAACAACAACTTTTAGAAATCTAACAATTCAAAAGGTATTAGAGAAGCCTGTAATTAAAAAGTTTTATTGTGAATTCTCTTACATAATAAAGATTTTTATAAAGACAGAAATTATCCTAATATTTTGGGTAAATTCAAGTTTTTGCATTTCAAACCTGAGTGACAAAGGAAAGTGAGCTGAAACTTTTGGGTAAACATATTAGGCTGCTCAAAGGAAATAACCAGCTTTGTTTCAAGACAGTGTAACCGTAATGCTATAGCTGTGATTAAGATTCAGGTGGAGCTAGGTGTGGTGCCACACACCTTTAAATCTTGTACTTCCATCCTAAAGCTGGATGATTTTTAAAGACTTATTTTTTATTTATTTATTTATTTATTTATTTATTTATTTATTTATTTTTTATTTATTTATTTATTTATTGTGTGTGTGTGTGTGTGTGTGTGTGTGTGTGTGTGTGTGTGTAATGCATACGGGTGCCTGAGAGGTCAGAAGAGGGTATAAAATCCTCTGGAGCTCAAGTGAGAAGTGGCTGTGGGTTGTCCAGTGGGTTCTGGGTCCCAAACTCAGGTTCTCTTCAGCCAAGAGCAGCAGTACACCTGACCACTGAGCCAACTCTCCACCCACCTATTTTAAGTTTTTTTTTTTTGTTTTTTTTTTTTTAACTTTTTTAGCCATAGCTGTCCTGGAATTCACTGTGTAGACCAGGTTAGCCTTGAATTCATAGATACCCACCTGCTTTGCCTACCGATGTTTACAGTGTTTTACAATATTGTTTTACACTTACAATGAAAGCACCTTAAGTGATTTTTTTTTTCCTTTGTAACAGTGTAACTGTATAGCTCAGGCCAGTCTTGAATATCCTACATAGCTTAAGGTGGCCTTAAACTCATTTTCTTCACTATACTACTTGCCTTTCATGCAAAGCTATCATTTCCTCTCACACATGAAAACAAGCAGACATTAGAAAAGCACTTTATTATCTACATTTCTATAGTATGCACAGCACCTACCAAGAACAATGCATCTAATAATTTCTAAATTTTTTTCCATGATACCCACTCTTCTCCAGAATCTCTCTTTCCTTTGGACTGCCCATAAGCCAAGCTGGTTATAGGTAAGGGTAATATTAAAAATGTTTTTAAGAACAGCAAGGCATAAATTCCAAACAAGAATGATACTAGCCGGGTGGTGGTGGCGCACGCCTTTAATCCCAGCACTCGGGAGGCAGAGCCAGGCGGATCTCTGTGAGTTCGAGGCCAGCCTGGGCTACCAAGTGAGTTCCAGGAGAGGCGCAAAGCTACACAGAGAAACCCTGTCTCGAAAAACCAAAAAAAAAAAAAAAAAAAAAAAAGAATGATACTAGCTTAGAAACATATGGCTGTAATTGAAAAGGGTTATACTTTTTTCCAGGTTAGTCCCATTTTCAAAGACTACTGGTAATTTTCATGTTCAGCAATTCCCAGAAAAAGGGGTAGTTTTTCTGAAATGTAACACTATAAACTGGATTCTCAAAATGAACTTAACTTTACTGACTTAGTGGTAGAACAGCTGCCTAGCATGGGAAAGACCCAGAGCTCAGTGTCCAGCATTGCCAAAAACCAAAGCGAAACTTTGACTTTCCTACTTTTGTTTCTTAACAGAACAATTAAGGAGTATTAGAACACTCACCACTGGCTTTTTTCTCTTAAACCAACTGTCTCCAAAGAATGATGCTCTTTAAGTCCCCTCCCTTTTTAATGTGCATGCAATCTCAGGTAATCCTCAGAAACACTATCCACCTCATCTGAGACAGGGTCTCTCATGGCCTGATCAATTTAAGAGCCCCAGGACAATTCTGTTTCTGCTTCTCTAGCACAGGGCTCCATGTGCTGAGACTGAACTCAGGGCCCCACCTTGCCAGGCAAACATTTTACTGACTAAGCTGTGTCTCCAGCCCTGAGCCAGCTTTGTATCACATCTCTCTTGTTCATTTATATCCATAGTTAGGCATAAAAGGTTTTCTTCTTCTTCTTTTTTTTTTTTTTTTTTTTTTGAGGGGGGCAAAGAGGGTGGTTTGAAACAGGGTTTCTCTGTGTAATAGCCTTGCCTGTCCTGGAACTTGCTTTGTAGACTAGCCTGGTCTTGAACTCATAGAGATCTGCCTGCCTCTGCCTCCTGAGTGCTGGAAGTCTTTTTCTTCTTAAATAAAAACATACAAATAGACAAGTCTAAGGACTTGCTAAAGATATTGTAAACTGTTAGCAAAATAAATCTTTGACATTTAGAGAGGGAAAATATCGAAAATTCACAAAAAAGCAAAGATATGAAATCATTTAAAAATAAATTGGAGGGGCTGGAGATTAAAGAGCATTGACTCCTCTTGGAACGGGGATCAGTTCTCAGCAGTTACTAAGTGGCTTCCAACCATCAAACCTCAGCTTCAGGGGATCTAATGCCCTCTTGTGGCCTCCTTGGGCACCAGGCATGCACACAGCACATACATACATGCAGGCAAAACACTCATACACATAAAAATCAACCAACCAACCAACCAACCAACCAACCAACCAACCAACCAGAGAGTTGGGTGTTGTGGTTCATAGCTATAATGGCAGCACTTTGGGAAGGATGAGGCTGAGGAACAATCATAAGTTCCAGGCCAGCCTGGGGTACAGAGTGAGACCTTGTCTCAAGTACCCACCTCTTCACCTCAAAAAAAAAAAAAAGCAAGTTTGAAATCATACATATATAGATATCTCAGAGAACATGTGCTTTGTTCTTAAAACAGTCCTTACCCAACTTTGGAAAAACTATTAGGTATTCAGCATTGCACTGAGGACATGCCACTCTGGCTGTACTGTTTCCTCTCTGCTTCTCATCCACCCAGCGTTGTAGACAAGCCTGGTGAACCCACTTAGTAGATCCTCTGCATCTGCATGGTCTCACCCATTCAGCTGTTCTATCATCTTCATCGGTGGCAAAACACACCCAGCAACTTCTGTAAATTAAGAGAGAAATGTTTACTTCCAGGGTTCCAGCCTCCTGCATGTGAAACCCTTAGCTAATGGCATGGAATTACTATGAGGTATTGTAGAACTCGTGTCTTATATTAAAAGAATACAGAGCCCAAACAACTAATCTATTCCTAGTATAGCATTTTCTTCATTTTTTAAAATCGTCCACTATAGAATCTATTTTCTGAACTTGGTTTTTATTCATCTTTTTAGTAATTCTCCCTGACTAGTAAACTAGAGTACCAAAATAGTTTTTAAGTACCTTTGGTTTTATAAGACCTCATGAACTTAAGAAAAAAATAAAGTATTAGTGATTTCATATATAGTTCTCTCACTTCCTAGCAAAGTCAGGAAATTGCATAAGACTTAAAACAAACACATTAGGCAGAATGTTCTGAACCATATTCCCAGACCATTCAATTTTCAACCGAGGAAAACTTTACCCTTTATGGTAAAGTATGGCTCTAGGAAGAGAAAGGAATATTACAACTTCTTTTCTGTACTGTGTATTTTTTGAGATAGTACCTCACATGGCCTAGGCTGGCCTTGATTACCTAATTCTCATGCCTCAAACATCCAAGCGCTAGGACTACGGACTCAGACCATTATGCCCCACTCAACAGCAACAACTTTAAAGACAAGGTGTTGAGTGTAGTTGCTAATTCCTACATATAGAGCCAGCACTAAAGAGGCAAAGGAAAATTCTGAATTCAGGCCAGCCTGAATGATACAGCAATTGCACCTCATAGACTGAGAGGGAAGGTGTTGTAGAATATGAGTTGAAGATGTATTACATTTTTTTTATGCTGTGGACTGTTTAATGATGCAAAGATGTGTTGCATTTGTTTAATTCTGTGAAGCTGTGTTTCTGTGCTTGTCTAAAACACCTGATTGGTCTAATAAAGAGCGGAACAGCCAATAGCTAGACAGGAGAGGGCTAGGCAGGGCTGCCAGGCAGAGAGAATAAATAGAGAAAAGAGAGGGAGGGACGAGAAAAGGAGGAAAAGAAGGAGAGAGGACACCAGGGGCCAGCCACACAGCAAGTCATGGAGTAAGAAGTAAAGAAAAGATACACAGAAACAGAGGAAACTGTAAAAGCCCAGAGGCAAAAGGTAGACTGAATAATTTAAGAAAAGCTGGCTAGAAGTAAGCCAAGCTAAGGCCGGGGAATTTATAAGTAAGAATAATATTCCATGTACTTATTTGGGAGCTGGGTGGCAGGTCCCCCAAAGAACAAAGAGCCAAAGAGTAAAAACAAAACCCAAGAACAGGGAGGGCTATAAATTATTGGTATGGCAAATCCACAGGGCCCTGGGTTCAATCCCCACCACCAGGGAGAGGGAATGAAGAAGCACAAAGGACACAGGGATAAATGACTTTAGGATGGCAATATGATAAATTTGGATCTACATGTTTCCAATATCACAGGTAGAATTACTTCTTTTTCTGGATTAAATATGTTATATTTAAAATATAGAAATTTCAAGCCTATTATGTTTAAATTAATATAATTCCTTTTTTACAAGTAAATTATAAAGAACCTACAGTAAAATTCATGTAGCAAAATGAAGTAGGCCCAAAGTCTACATTTCAATGAATTTCTTCAGAACCCTCACAGTCATGTCCTAGACTATAATATATGCTGTTGACCTTAAGTAAATTGAAGCCAAGGAAACTAGAACCTTGGAGAAGGGATCTCTACTGTATAAGAGAAATTCCATACATTGACACACCCAGTCAAACAAAGCACTTTCCTGCTTTCTTTATCCCAAGCCATATATCTGTATACATGTAAAGAAATGTGGGTACAGTAGAACATACAGAAAGGAGCACAAGGAAGGGTAAATATTAGGAGATGAGGAAGGACTGAATGCTGGTAACAGGCACTGTTTTTCTAGTTTTGTCTTGGGAGCGCCCCCCCCCATAAGTGTATACAAAGTATTCAATAGTGAAAGTGTAAAATCCAACACAAAGCTTCACAGTACCAGAATAGCCATTCTAACTAAATAAATAATTCTACTGAGTAGCTAATTTAAACACATTTTTCTGACTGGACACAGCGGCAAATATGTGCAGTTCAGCAACTTGGTAAGTTAGACAAGCCCAAGAAGTTGGAGGCTACCCTGGGCAGTACAGCAGGACCCAGTCTCTAAAAACTTTTTTTTTTTTGAGGTAGGGTCTTATTATGTGGATGAAGCCCATTTCTGCCTCCTGAGTGATAGGATTAGAGGCATGTACAACCAAGCCTGGGTCCTAAATCTAATTTTTCTTGCATAATTATATTGAATTCCCAATTCCTTTTTTCTTTTATTTATTTATTTATTTATTTATTTATTTATTTATTTATTTTGGAGACATAATCTTATGTCGTCTAGGTTACTTAAACACTCTCTACAGTTGAGGGTAACTTTGAACTTTTGATCTGCCTGCCTCTATTACACTTAGGTTGGGGATGAATTCAGGCTTTGTGTATACTTGGCAAACCTACCAATTGAGCTACATCCGCAGCTCTCTATACAAATTTGATACTGGTTTAACTCACAGAGAATCCCCTTTCCTCCACCAAAGTTTGTGTGGTTCGGAACAACTTCTAATTAAAGCTTGTTACTTACTGTTGTTTTTCACTTAGACAATTGGTTTCTATAGTAGAATACTTTAAGGTGTGTTACTTTTATGTTGCATTTGTTTAACTCTGTGAAGCTGTGTTGCTGTGTTACTGTGCCTGTCTAAAACACCTGATGGTCTAATAAAGAATTGGCCAATAGCAAGGCAGGAAAAAGAATAGGCGGAGCTGGCAGGCAGAGAGAAGATATAGGAGAAATCTGGGAAGAGGGATTGAAAAGGAGGAGCCACAGAAGGAGGACATCAGGGGCCAGCCACCCAGCTACACAAGCAGCAACAGAGTAAGATTTATAGAAGAGAACAGGAAAAGCCTAGAGGCAAAAGGTAGACGGGATAAGTTAAGGAAAGCTGGCAAGAAACTAAGCCAAGTTAAGGCTGGACATTCATAATTAAGAAAAAGTCTCCATGTGTGATTTATTTAGGAGCTGGGTTGAAGGGCCCCCCCAAAAAAGAGAAAAAGCCCCCAACAACAGGTTTCTATCAGAACAAACTGGCTTAATATGCAAAGTGGGAAAGGCTGACTGTATAGTCAGATACTACAAATGGATGTATTCCCAACCTTTGTAGAACATGGACTTCAATATGCATAAGTTAAAACTTTCAATTATAATGGGAAAAATTGGCAAGGTTTTTCAAGATGCTTCAGAATGTAACAGTACCTCGGTATCTGGGACACAAGCTTATGAAAGAAGGGAGCTGACCTCTGACCTCCACATATGCAAAGTAAATTTGCTTTGTTTTGTTTTTTGGTTTTGTTTTTTTTTTTTTAACTATGGGCAACTCACCCTTGTAAGACCTCTTACCCATACTTGGATATGACTTAGTCTCTGGGACTCTGAGAAACCCACATCCAGACTTTCAAATATACGTTTCTTTCCTTGAACATTTCTTGGCTTTTGTTGTTGTGTGTGTGGGGTGGGGGGAGTTCGAGACAGGGTTTCTCTGTGTAGCCTTGGATGTCCTGGAACTTGCTCTGTAGACCAGGCTGGCCTCAAACTTACAGAGATCTGCCTGCCTCTGCCTCCCAAGTGCTGGGATTAAAGGCATGTGCCACCACTGCCCGGCTCATTTCTTTGCTCTTAACTCTCATGCTGAAGCCAGTATTAGAAAATCTTTAAAAAAAAAAAAAAAAAAAAAAAAAAACTTCAATTCTGCTTCATTAAAAAGTTACCATGGTAAAATATCCAGCTCATAGACTTAACACTTTAACCATTTTATAGGTACAATTCAATTAAAGTACATTCACATTATTGTGGATGACTAACATTTCTGCACAAAACTGCAATGGCTGAGTGTATGAGCAAATAGGGTAGCTGGGATGTTGTTAGTATAAATACATAACACAACAGGCAGTTTTCTAAGTATATTTGTCTCCTTTCAAGCTGGATATATATTTTGGCAAAAAAATATGGGCATACTATCTAGAACTTCCTATGTTCTCTTAAGTTATTGAGGACAGACATATAAGTAGCTAAGTATGGCTATGTATATCAGAATAGTTTTCAGTGTTAAGAGATGGGAATGTGGTTCAGCATTAGTGCTTACCTAGTATGGAACCGTGGCTTCAATTCCCAGCACTGTATAAACTGAGTTTGGTGGCAGCAGGAAGAGTTGAGTTGTACAGTCATCTTCCTCATAAATTATATATAAGTATAGGTTTGCTTTTCCTACTATTTTAGTGAAAAATTTCAAGCTTCCAAAAACAAAAACCGGAAGGGGGCAGAAAGAATCTAAGAACTGGGTGATGAGCAGGTGTGCTGTGAAATTCAGTTGCCTGGCCTTCTCTACTCATGAACCACAGGGAGCTGTGCTCACCTGTAAAAGTCCTGCACAAGATGGGGCCTAGCAACATTGCATCACGGACAGGGGAGGGATTCATGAAACCCCATGCCCCACCGGGGAACTTTGGACATCGGCTGCTGGAGGAGGAGGGAGTAAATTTAGTGGTGTAGCCACTGATAACCTGCCCACGTTCCTGTAAATAACCCAGACCTATGCTTATGCAATCAATCCTAATTAAATTCAGTGGAACACACAGACATGAAAACAGGAGGGGACTTGGGAGGAAAATGTTCAGAAGTGGAGGGGGATGAGCTAGGGTAATGGAGTGAAAATGAGCAAAATAAGTTCCATATATACATTTCTGCAAAGGACAGTGGGATTCCCAAGTTCCTGTAAATTCTTCACTAGCACTCAAGGGCTTTTATGAGAATCTCTAAAGAATGTATGAAAAGCCAGGACAACATCTAGACGTCAGGGTTTTTCCAAAAGTCACCACATAAAAGTGAAAGTGAGTGCCATCAGAGTAAACAACTAACTATGCAACACCTTCTGGAGTCTCATTTAACTGGAATCGATGTGGCAGGCAGTAACCTCTCTGGGCATATTTTAGTATGCCACACCTAGTCAAGTATGATAAACTCTAACGTAAGGAAAACCTGATAAGCGACCAGACTCCTAAACAGCTGGAGAAACCAACACGTTCATCAGTTCTAACAACAGAACACCTGCTAAGAACCAGGTCGGGTCCTGTCCTAGGATTTAGGATAAAATACGAGGAGCAACTTCTTGCCTTCTCTGGTGGAGCTTTGTGCGCCTCCCACCCAATGGCTGTAATCTCAATCAATCAATGGCTATAATCTCAATCTAGAGAGGCCCTCCATTTAACAACTTCAGTAGCTGGATCTTAACTCTGCATAAAGAGTACCACCTGCTGAACAGGGTAGCCAGTTAGTCTGTTCAGAGTTTCAAGCAACCACAAACATTATGGATTAGTTTGAACAATTGGTCAGGACAGCAAGAAGCTGCCTAGGAGAAAAAGTGGATTTAGTCTCCAAAAACTCACCGGCTGGAACGTAAACAGCAGAGGGCGGTGCAGTTGACTTCGCAAAGAGTTTTACTGCTTGGAGACCCCCAGGGATGGGCAACTGGTCCCAGCACAAGCCAAAAAACGTTTCTGGGAACTCAGCGATCGTCAAGTGTGCTCCGTGTTCAATGTTGCATGCATGTGGCTGTTTTCCATAACCTCTACTCCAGTGTGACCGTTAAGGCTCCCTGGTGGATATCCTGACCTTACGGCTTGGGGGTGGGGATGCGACGGGGGTTGGAAGGAGAAACGAAACCCAGGCTTTTAAAAAAGAATGCCTAGCCTTGCATTGTGGAGAGAGGCTTGAAAAGTGCAAGGGATCATTCTCCAGAAAGATAATCTGGTTCTTCCCAGTGACATCGCTGCCAAGCCCTTTACAACATAGTCGGGGGAGGAAAAAAAACACTAATTCTATGGGTTAACAATAGCGCCTCTTCACCTCAAAACCAGGCTTTCGGCCGCAGACGACCTCACTCCTTTAAGTTTCTAAGTCTACGACCCAGGCCGCTCGCCCCATCTTCCCTTCAGTGCCATCTCCAAACTCGAAGCCCCTCTCCCGGCCCCCGGGCAGTTGAACTCTTGGCGGACGCCAGGATCCGCGCTCCCGGGGCCTCGAGGCCAGCATGGGCAGGCCCAGGACGGAGGCCGGCGGTTCCCAGCCCACCGCTGCTCGTACCTGTCCAGCATCTGTTGAAGGGCTTGGTCCGGCATCTTCCGCGGAGCCGGCGAGCTCGGCCCTCGCCCGCAGCCCCGCTCAGGGCCAGGCCCGGGGACAATAGCACTGAGAGGCGGCGGAGTAGGCCTCAGTCCCGCGGCGTCCGCGGCCCCGCCACACAGCCGCCCGGCGCGGCTCCGAGAGGCCCGCGGCGCTGGTGCGCTGCCGGCGGGCTTCCGCAGAGGGCGGCGGGGAGCGAGGAGGCGGAGCCTGGGGCCGGGAGGCGGCGGTCGCGGCCCGGGTTCCTGCCGGTCCGCCCGGGGTTCCGGTCCATGGACGGCCGGGGCGCCGAGCTGCTGCCGGCGGAGGAGCTACCTCTGTGAGGTAAGAGTCACCGCCTCCGTGCGCGCCGGGGTCACGACGCAGGGGCGGCTCGGAGCAGCCTGGGAGATGTAGTCCTTGGACCGTCCCCGCTAGAGGCTGCACAGCCCGCCGGGACCCCCGCCGCCGCGCCCGCCGCTGCCGGGCCGGCGCCCTCCCGTTTCCTTCCTCCAGGGGCAAAAAATGTCCTTCGGGCCGCTGTCCGGGAAGCGGCAGCATGTGGCGCTCCGCTGTCAGTAGCAACAAGGTCAGCGCCCCTTCTCCGCGTCTTGCCCCCTCAGCTCTCGCGCTCAGGTGGGACCGAGCCAGGTGAGGGGAGGTGGCTTGGAGGGCCGGTTTCTGGGCCGGGGCCAGCACGCCCGGGCGCGGCGGCCGGAGGTCGGGCGCGCTGGTCAGCCTCGGCCGCGTCAGAGCCCATCTTCGGGGAGGGACCGACCGGGTGACTTAGTGCCGGGCTGCTCCGGAGGGGCGGGTGGGGAACGCGACCGTTCTCACCGGTGCGCCTGTGTGTGTGTGTGTGTGTGTGTGTGTGTGTGTGTGTGTGTGTGTGCGCGCGCGCCTCTGTGTATGTGTGCGCGCCTCGGTGTGTGTGCGCGCGCCCCTGTGTGTGTGCCTGTGTGTGTGTGCCTGTGTGTGTGTGTGCCTGTATGTGTGTGTCTGTCTGTGTCTGTGTGTGTGCACGTGGGAGTGGGACGAGAGGACCACTCTGCCTGTCCAGGAACCTTCTCCGAGGTGCTGTCGCCCAGCCTTCCAGGGCTTGCCCGCAGCCCCCCAAAAGGAACGCGCTGGGGAATCAACAGCCCTTGCTTGCTCAGCTGTGGGTTGTCAGGGACGTCTCCTTCTGCAGCTGGTTACCGATAACCATTTCTAGTCTCCTTGACACTTCTAAGCAGGTGGATCCGGGGCGAGGGATCAAAAAAGGGGAGAAGTCACAAATCATCCCTCTGTCTTCTCTGACGCCGCCGGAGGGAGGGATAGCTTTGAGGGAGGAAGGAGCTGTTGTTGACTTAAACAAATGCGTAATTTGGACGACCTGTGGCGTTATTTGGTGCTGTGATTGGTGGGATGTTTGGTAGTTTTCCATTGGTTATGCTTACATTTTGCTACAAATGTTTGCTGTTTCTTTAAATGAAAATGTGAGATTTTTGAACCTGGAATTAGGCCTGTAAATCCCAGACTTGGGAAACTGAGACAGAAGGATTACCTGGAGGTCGAAGCCGCCTGGTCTGTATAATGAATTCCAGAGCAGCCTGGACTACGGTCTTTAAAAAACAAACCAACCTTCAGCAATCCTATAATGCCAGCCCTGGAGAGGTGGAGGCAGGAGGATCAGGAGTTTAAGGTCACTCGCCACTAATAGTGAGTTCAAGTCTGTCTCAAGAGCACAAACAAAAAAGTGCATGTGAATGCCAGGCAGATCTGGGAGGTTCTTCACCAGTTCAAAACCAGCCTGGATTACAGAGGGAGCCCCTGTCTTAAACAATAACCATCAAACTCACTCTTGTTTAGTTTTTCTTTGGCAAGGGCTGTATCTGCAGCACAAGGATGACTCAACCCCGAGATCCTCCTGTCTAGGCCTCCCTAGTTTTTGAATTATAGGCATGGCCCACCACACCCAGATCCAACGTGTTTTGAAAATTCCTGTTGAATGTAGAATTTTGCAATCAGCTCTTATCTGTTTAAATCTACTTTTGCTCGCTAAATACATTTGTACTACTACGTATATGGCCTGGATAAATAAATAAATAAATACATACATACATACATAAAACAAAACACATAAGTTTATTTGGCCTCCAATTTCTGAAATATGCATTTTTATTTTTTATTTATTTATATGAGACATAGTCTCATCATGCAGTCCTGGCCAGCCTGGAATTCACTGTGTAGACTAAGCTGGCCTTGAACTCACAAACATTTGCCTGCTCTTTCTCCTGGGATTAAAGGTTGTACCCACATACAAGGCTATTTTTATCCTTTTTTGTGTGGTTACATGTATGTGTGCAGAGGCCTGAGGTCAACTTTGGGGGCCCTTATTGTTTTGAGGCCCATTCTCTCCATGACCCCAGAGCTTGTTGGTGGCCTAAACTAGCTGGCCAGTGAGCTCCGGGGATCTGCCTCTCCATGTGTGGCATCATCTTCCTGTCCCGTCCCCCCCCCCCCCCCACCTTCCTATGCTAGGATTCCAGGTGCCATAGGCACACCTGGCTTCTATGTGGGCAGCAGAGATCTGAACTCAGGTTTTGTGGTACATATAGGCCCCTAGAAACATGGCTTTATGAAGTATTTTAGGCCATTATAATTCGTATTCCTTCTCATGGAAAGAGGAGTAGGCCTACCCTGGGAAGGGAAATAAGCAGTTTAATCAGGGTATCTAATATATAACATACAATTTTTTTTTTGTTTCATGTACTATGTAAGCTTACCTCTATTGTGTGTTTCTCTTTTAAGCAGTTAACCATGTTGGATATAGACGAACACAAAATCCATTTAGCTTTGTGATTTACACTAAAGAGAATTCCAATTTGTTGTTGTTGTTTTGTATGTTTGTATGTCTGGGCTTGAACATGAACAAAGGGTAATCTTTGTCTTGATGTCCCTGCATCTCCCGAAAGCTACCATGACCAGCGTTTCTCTCTCTCTCTCTCTCTCTCTCTCTCTCTCTCTCTTTCTCTCTCTTTCTCTCTCTTTCTAAGACAGAGTTTCTCTGTAGCTTTGGAGCCTGTCCTGGAACTCACTCTGTAGCCCAGGCTGGCCTCGAACTCACAGAGATCGTCCTGGCTCTGCCTCCCTAGTGCTGGGACTAAAGATGTGTACCACCACCGCCCAGCTTCTTCTTTTTTTTAATTAAAAAAATTATTTATTTGTAATGTGTATAAGCATTTTGCCTGCCTGTATATCTGTGCACTACATGCAGGCAGTGTCCCCATAGGCCAGAAGGGCATCTCCTGCTACTGGGGTCACAGATAGTTGTAAGCTGCCATGTGGGTGATGGGACTCAAACCTGGGTCCTCTGGGTGAGCAGCTAGCTCTCTTCACAGCTGAGCCATCTCTCCGGCTTCTTTCTGTTGGCTTGCCGTCACCCCCCCCCCCCTCCTTTTAAGACAGGATCTTGCTCTGTAGCCCTGGATGGCATGTAACTCACTAGGTAGGTAGGACAGGTTGTTTTCCATCTTGCTGAAATGCTCTTGCCTCATTTCCTTAACATTGAGATTATAGGTGTGGTTCTCACTCTGTAGTCTAGGCTGGTCCACATAGCCCACAATGTCCTTTAACGGGTGACAATTCTCTTGCCACAGACTTCCAAGTGTTAAGATCTACAGGGGTGATCCATCATACCCTACTTTAGAATTTGAATTTCACCCTAAATATAGTTCTATTGATAACAAGTCCTATTTACATTAGTTTTACTATTTCAAAAATATTATTTATATTTATAAATATAATTTTATTAATTAAATTTATACATTTATTTTACATCCTAACCGGTTTCCCCTCCCTCCTCTCCTCCCATTCCTGCCCCCTTTTATTTATATTTTTATGGAAAGTCAATTTCCTGTCTGTTTAAAAAAACCCTTACTAGTAGAGAACAAATTCTGTTTTGGGGACTGTGGGTATACACCAATAATAAGGCTTTATTAAACATGCCCAAGGCCCTGGATTTTGCTCCCTAGCGACATTAAGAGAAAGAGAGAGGGTCTGGAGAGAAGGCTCAGCAGTTAAGAGCACTCTTCTTCCAGAGGACCCCAGGTTCACTTCCCAGCACCTACATGGCAGCTCATAGTTATCTGTAACTCCAGTTCCAGGGTACCTGACATCCTCATGCAGGCAAAACACCAGTGCACATAAATTAAAAAGAGAGAGAGAATGACACCCATTGTGAAGGACAGTAGCTCAGCAGAGAATAGTGTAGGTCACTAAGCCTGTTCAGTCCTCTGAACCCACTTGGTGGAAGGAGAGAACTGATTGCTGTAAATTCTTCTCTGACTTCCACACTTGAACTGGGGAGCATATGCAGCCCCTCTCCCCAGTTAATAAATGTTTTATAAAAGAAAAAATAGGATTCATTTGTAGGCTAATCTATAAAGCTGGGTGTTGTGGCTCACACCTGTAATCACAGCATTTAGGAAGCTGAGACAGGAGGATTGATGTTCCAGGCCAGCGTGGTCATATTTAGTTAGTGGTCAGCCTAAGTTACAGAGTGAAACCCTGTCTCAAAACCAAGAAACAAATAACTCAAAAACCTCCAAATCAAAAAAAAAGAGAGCAATAGATATAGCTGAAAAGTTTTTTAAAAAAAGTAAAAACTTCATTTTATATTAGTATAGGTCAAAAATCATGATTGATACAATTTATAAAAAAAATTATTGCATTTGAAATAGGTCACACATATAACCTGGTGACACATAGAGCCTGGATTTCAATATTGTCTGTCAACTTTGTTTTCTATGGCTCTTGCATTTTCCAGTAAGACTCAAGCTATTTGGAACTACAATTTACTCTTTGATTTTGAAGAAAAAAAGTCATATTTTGTTAGAAACTTGAGCTAGGCATAGTAGCACACTCCGGTGATCTCAGTACTTGGGAGGCTGAAACAGGAGAATTATCATGAATTCAGTCTATTTGGACTGAATGAGTACAAGACCAGACCAGCCAGGCCTATAACTGTACGATCCTGTCTCAGAAATCTACAGGGCGAATCTGGTAGAATACTTGCCTGGCATGAACTAAACAATACATTTGACCTTAGCATCATTTAAAAACAGACAGATTATGCATACTTTTTCTTCTCAATACCCACCTCAGTAGATAGACAGGAGGGCCAGAAGTTCAGGGTCATCCTCACCACATAGGGAAGTTCAAGGCCTGTCGGTGTGAGAACCTGTCTCCAAAAATGGTTAGAAACTTGTCTGAGCACACGCTGAACCTGAACACCTGAGTTGGATCCTTGGGACCAACATGGTGGGCAGAAAGATCTCTTTCACATTGACTGCCACAGCACTGTCACGTGCACGCTGACCCACCACCAAACACAATGCACATGTTTTCATACATGGTTAAATTTGTGGTGAGGTAGTCAGTCAAGGGAGCAACCGCCATGACTGTAAACTTTGTTTTTTTGCCCTGTTGCTATAGTTTTATTAGAAATTAATTTACTAAAAATATAAAAAGATTTTCCCTGCCTCAGGGGACAAGAGTAAGAATTGACTCTGGGAGGTGGTAGCGTACCCATTTAATCCCAGCACTCGGGAGGCAGAGGCAGGTGGATCTCTGTGAGTTCCAGGACATCCAGGGCTACATACTTAAAAACCTGTCTTGAAAAACCAAAATAAATAAATAAATAAATAGATAGATAGATAGATAGATAAATAAATAAATAAATACTTGGTTATAAACTATTTTAAATATATCCACAAGTTTAGAATAATGTATGATTTAATATTCTTCTATCACACCAGGCTGGCCTTGAACTCACAGAGATCTTCCTGGCTCTGCCTCCCGAGTGCTGGGATTAAAGGCATGTGCCACCACCGCCCGGCTATCACACTTGTTTTGAACTGTCTGCCCAAAGAGGTAATAATGGTTTTTCAGAGAAACAGTATAACATATTAAGGTACCCTCCAAAGAACTGTCAATATTGCCAAGTTTGGTGGTAAACTGTGGGCTGAACACTCATTTTCGTCTATGGAAAGTTCTTTGTTAATTCCTTCAGCAGATGTGCCCAGAGAATTCATAATGTAAATGGGTACTATAATAGCAAATTAAACTGTAATTACCCTTTAGGAGGCCTGAAAATGTTTATGCTTAGCAAGTGAAAAGGTACTCACACATGAAATACCGTACAATGATAATGTGGTAGTGTATGGAAAAGTCACTTGAATAGCATAAAAATGCAAAGGAACTCACAAGTTTGTAGAAGACCCATGTGAGGTGCCATGTTACATGAATTTGGGGCCAGATATTCAAATTTCTAAAATTCTTATAATATAAAACCCAGAGCCAGATATTGGGGTAACTGCTGAGAGATCAGAGAGACAAAGGAACAGGCCACTGCCACGTCTCACCTCTAGGACTCCTCAGCCTGAAAAGCCTTTAGTTCCTGTCTCCTCAAGCCTTATATAGACCTTTCTCCAACCAGCCATTAAAGGCATGTGTGCTTCCCAAGCACTGGAATTAAAGGTGTGTGCCACCACTGCCTGGCTCTGTTTCTCTCCTAGACTGAATCAATCTCATGTAGTCTAGGGTGGCTTTGAACTCACAGAGATCCAGACAGATTTCTGCCTCCCAAGTGCTAGGATTAAAGGTGTGTGCCACCACTGTCTGGCATCTTTGTTTAATCTAGCGGCTTGTACTGTCCTCTGATCTTCAGGCAAAGTTTATCAGGGCACACAATATATCACCACACTGCCATGTTAAAGAGAATGTCATGAAATGGGATATGGCTCTACCTTATGTAAATCAAGAGGAGAGAGGATCTTGGGTCTGGATTTAGATGAAAAGATGTAAAGACAGTTAACCTCTGTAACTCAAGTTGTAGGTCTGTTACATAACTGGAAAATGTGTTTGTCTGAGGATATATGAAATAATGAAAAGGCCTTGAATTAATTCAGCAGTGGGAATACAATGGGAAGTAAAACCAAGTACGGTCTGCCTTTGTGAAGTTTACTGATTGGTGGGAGAATCATAATAAATGTTAACTTGGAACTGTGCACTTACAAGGAATTATAATTAAGGGTTTGACAGGAAGGCCAGGGCAAGCTTTTCTGAGGAACTGTCTAGACTACTGAGGCCTGAACAAGACCAGCATTAGCTAGAAAAGAGAGGCAAGAGTACTCAGGCCTAAGAACAGCATGTGCAAATGCCCCGTGCTGGAAATGGCTTTGATAAATAAAAGACATTGAAACAAAGAGAGATATTAGAGTGACTTGATCCCCAGACATCAAGTGACTGGTAATGAAGAGCTCCACAGGCCAGTGTTAGGATTTTGTCCTTAGGAGAGATGGACACTCACATAGAGTAGGGTAGGCCTGACATGAGAAAGAGACCCACTGTGTTTATAGTTAGAGGTTTGTCCTGGAGATTCTGATCAGCATGTCCTAAGGAGCTGTCCTGAACTACTGTCTCTCCTTTTACACAGGGTCTTCTTATATAGGGCAAGCTGGTCTTGATCCTCTTGCCTCAACCTCCCAACTATAAGCAAGTGCCACCTTGCCTGATTTGCTTCTCCTAAACACTCTCCCCACCCCTCCCCACCTTTCTTTTCTTTCCTTCCTTCCTTCCTTCCTTCCTTCCTTCCTTCCTTCCTTCCTCTCTCTCTCTCTCTCTCTCTCTCTCTCTCTCTCTCTCTCTCTCTCTCTCTCTCTTTGTGTGTTTTTTAAGACAGAATTTCACTATGTATCTCTGGCTGTCCTGGAACTCACTTTGAGCCAGACATGATGGTGTATGCCTTTAATACCAGCACTGAAGGAAGGAAGGAAGGAAAGAAGAGAGACAGAGAGAGAGACAGACAGAGAGAGACAGACAGAGAGACAGACAGAGAGAGGAGAGAGACAGAGACAGACACAGAGAGACAGAGAGAGAGGAGAGAGAAGGAGGAGGAGGAGGAGGAGAAGAAGAAGAGAGAAAGAAAGAAAGAGAGAAAGTGTCTTAAAGTTACTATTCATGGTGTGATGAAACACCATGACCAAAGCAACTTGGGGAGGAAAGGGTTTTGTTCACAGTTCCATATACCAGTTCATCATCAAAAGCAGTGAGGGCAGGAACTCACGCAGGGCAGGAACCTGGAGGCAAGAGCGATGAAGAGGTAATGGAGGGGTGCTGTTTACTGGCTTGTTCCTCATGACTTGCTCAGCATGCTTTCTTACAGACCCAGGACCATCAGCCCAGGGATGGCATCACCCACAGTGGGCTGGGCTCTCCCCAGTCAATCATTAATTAATCATTAAGAAAATGCCTTACAGCTGAATCTTACAGAGGCATTTTCTCAATTGAGACTCCCTTCTCTCTGATGACTCTAACTTGTGTTAATTTGACATCAAACTAGCTAGTATAGAAAAAAAATAATTACAGGGCAGCATATTATATTTTTCCTTCTGTAGCTTAACCCTGGAATGTCCATTTTATTTAGCTATTGTGATTTCTTTAGACAGAATTTTACTTTGTAGTCTAGGATGGCCTGAAACTCACTGTGTAGCCCAGACTGGTCTTGGATTTTCCATGGTCCTCTTGCTTCAGTCTCCTTTGTATTTGGATTATAGGCTGGAGTGCCAATTTTATGAGAAAATATATATGGAAAATAATTTTCCTTTTAAAACAGTCATGTGCTTCATAGAGCCACTCAAAATATGGTCTTGTAGACCCTAGAGCTTCCCCAGACCTTTTCCAGAGAATGTGTGAAGTCAGGCTATTTTCATAATATTAGGAAAGCATCGTTTGCATTTCCGCTGCATTAACATTTACACTAATGGCATAAGCAACTGCAGATAAAAATTCCTTGCACATTAGCATTGTTCAGAGCATTGGACCTACACTAATGGCATTTGTTTACCACAGTGTGCATGCATCAAACATTAGAACCAAACAGTTTCCTTTACTGTTCAAGTTTAAGCAGTAAAAAAAGATTCATTTTGTTAGTCTTTACATTGGAACATTCATATTTCTCTTCTCTGTGATGAAATGGGTGTGCTGCGTTCTTCTCCTGCACCTACAACATGATAGCCAGTGCAGTGACCTGCCCTTAGTCCACCTTGTCCCAGAGGCAGGGAGATTGAAACAGGAAGATTGCTAGTTCTAGATCAGCCTGGGCTGTATAACAACACTCTATTAAACAAACAACCCCCTAAACCAGGTCTATAATAAACACAAATAGCCCAAACTGAAAATGGACAAAAGATCTGAACAGACATTTCTCTAATGATAGCAAACAAATGAAAAGATGTTTATTATTTTTCATTAGCTATATACCATATGGATTAAAGTGGTTTTTGTTTGTTTCCTATCTAGAATCCTTAGAACCCTTAGGATCCAGGAGTTTTGTTTGTTTGTTCTGGGTTTAGATTCTGGGTATTGAGCCTAGCACTTGATCTGGTGAGCTTTCTTCTCAGCACATAGGCTTTGTTTTGATGTGTATATTTGCTTGTGTTCTAGTTTCTTCCCTCCTGGGAAGTTCTTGACTCTGAATTGACTGGTAGCTGTTTGTGGCTCCTGGAATTTACTTTTAAGGTTTGCTATTTCCACAACCCTCTGTTAATATTACACCTTCACAGGCATTCCGAGGGACCCCACTCACAGAGGCAGCTGGATTCTCTGTTGGAAGGGTTAAAGATGCCAGTGACCCTGAAAGAGGAGGTGCCATGGAGAAGTGAAAACAGACTATTAAAGGGAGCAGACTGAGTTTAGAAGAACGCAGACTGCAGCCACGTGCTACCCAGGCCTCAAACAATTTGGAGATAATTGGCTGAAAAATTAGAAAAATCAGGCAACACTTTGGAAATGTTTTAAAAGTGAGCATTAAACATCACATGTGGGCTGGCAAGATGGCTCTGGGGGAGAATGCACTTGCCACCAAGCGTGACAGCCTGAGTTCCGTCCCCAGAACTTCCATGGTAGGAGGAGAGAACTGACTCCTGCAGGTTGTCTTCTGACCTCCACACGTGCACCTGGGTGCGCACAAATTCATAAATCATTTTTAAGTGTATACTCTGGAAACCAAAGTCAAACGTTCTAATTTGTTATTTTCAGTCCCAGGTTGATATTGAGAGGGAGAAAACAGGAGCCTACAATTAGTAGGAGGGTTTGTCTGCCTGCCTGCCTGCCTACTCGACCTCCCTCTTCCTTCCCTCCCTTTTCTCCTCCCTCCCTCTCTTCCTCCCTTTCTCCCCTCCATCCCTCCTTCCTCCCTCTCTTCCTTCCTTCCTTTCTAGTTTTCTGTGTATGGAAGTTTTGCCTTCATGTATGTCTGTGTGCTGTGTATGTGCAGTGCCTTAGGAGGCCAGAAGAGGCCACTGAATCCTGGAGTTACATTTGGTTGTTAGCCACCAAGTGGGTACTGGGAACCCAACCTGGGTCCTCTGCAAGAGAAGTAAATGCTCCTAACTGCTGAGCCATCCCTCCAGCTCTGAAGGGTTCTTCTTTAACCTGTCAGGTATATCTATAAAAAAAAAACAAAAAAAAAAAACCCACCTAGCCAACCTCATGCCAAATGGTGAATTTTGAAATGCCAAAAATTGAATTTTTCCCACAGAGCTAAAACAAGGATGTATGCTCTTGAAACCTTTAATCAACAGTGTGCTAGAGGTTCTAGTCAAGTAAGAACAGAAGCAAAAAGTGTCTGTGCTGGTTAGTTTTTGTCCACTTGACACAAACAGTCACCTGGGAAGAGAGGGCCTCAAGTGAGGACACTGGTCTGTGGGCCTGTCTGTGGACATTTTCTCAGTTTCCACTTGATGTGGGAGGGCTCATAGCCCACTGTGGGTGGTGCCACCCCAACAGGTGGGCATGGGTTGTGTAAGAAAGCAGGCTGAGCAAGCCATAGAGAGGGAGAGAGCCAGTAAGCAGCATTCTTCTATGGTCCCCGCTTCAGTTCCTGCCTCCAGGGATTTTATTCGAATTCATGCCTTGACATCCTTTGATGACGGATTATAACACGTAAAGTGAAGTACATACTTCCCTCCCCAAGTTGCTTTTGATCATGGTGTTTATTGCAGGGACAGGAGCAAACTAGGACAGAAATTGGTACTAGTCAGCTGTTGCTGGGACAGACCTGACCATGTTGTTTTTTGGGAGGATAGTGGAAGAATTTGAAGCTTTGGGCTAGAAAACGCCATTGAATTCTCAGAACGTAATGACCTGTTATGGAAGCTTGGAATATAGGGATGTTGAGAGAGGTGCAGGTGACAGGGGCCTGGCTTGTGAGGTTTCAGCCTGTCAGCAGCTCTTCTCCATGTTTCCTGTGTTTCCTCTTGTTTGCATTCTTCCCCTGACTTCCCTTAATGAGGACTGTGACTGGGATATGTAAATCAAATAAACCCTCCCCTCCCCAAGTTGCCTTTGGTCAGTATTTTATCACAGCAACAGACAAGCAGACTGTTACAGCATCCATATTGGAAAGGAAGAAGAAAAATTATTTTATTTGCTGATGAAATGATCTTGTGTTTAGAAAATTTCCAAGGAGGTGACTCTCCTTTGAGTGTGTCTTACTTTTTGCTGCTCTCTGTTAGGGGAAGCACAGGCCAGAGCTGTGGGGTGTGTCTTTCTTTCTGGGAACCTCTCTCTTAGCCTTTGTGTTTAAACTATGTATTAAAAAATCTTTACTGAGGCCTGGCATGGTGGTACTCAGGAAATCCAGGCAGGTAGGTTTCTGTGAGTTCAAGGCTGGCCTGGTCTATATAGTAAGACCCTGTCTCAAAACAAAACAAATAAAACAAAACAAAACACCATGAAAACTTCAATGAAAAAAATTTTAAGGTATCACACAAAACAAATATTAGAACCAAAATGCAATTTAAACAAGGTTATAGGATATAAGATCAATATGGAAGATTTACTGTATTTCTGTACATTAGCAGTGGCCAATCTGGTAATAAAAGCAAGAAAAAGTAATTTCATTTGTAAAAATATCAAAAGGATCAAAACAGGTCTGGAGATATAGCCAATCGGTAAAAAATACTTACCTAACACGTACAATGGCCCAGTTTCAATCCCTAGCACTACATGAACTCGGTGTGGTAGTGGATTCAGGTAATCCCAGCACTGAGGAGTTGAGGCTGGAAGAAGTTCAAAGTTAGCCTCCATTACATCGTACGTTCAAGGTTAGGCTGGGATACATGAGACCCTGTCTCAGAAAAACAACAACATTGGGCTGGCAAGATGGCTCAGTGGGTAGAAATACTAGCTACACAGGTCCATAGGTTCAATCCCTGGATCCTATGGTGGAAGAAGAGAACCAATTCTTTAAAAGTTGCCCTCTGACCTCCATGGATCCATACTCATACACTTACATGTCAAATGTACATATAATGAAGATGATAAAATAAAAATAAAATACAAAGGAATCAATTTAACAAAAGAAGTAAATAACATCTGAAAACTAAGAAATTAAAAATCCAGTAACTGGAAAATTAGAAAGAGTTCACTATAAAACTGACTATCATTCTATCTATCTATCTATCTATCTATCTATCTATCTATCCATCCATCCATCCACCTATCCATCTATCTATCTATCTATCTATCTATCTATCTATCTATCTATCTATCTATCTATCATCTATCTAATCTATCTATATCTACTATATATATTGATATCTGCTTAATATTTTAAAACTAGTAATACTCCCTAAACTGGTCTATAATTTAGGGCAATTACTGTCGAAATTTCATCTTGTAGAAAGTGACAAATTGATCCTAAAGGTCTCATAGAAATCTTGTTAGTCTAAAAGAGGCAAAGGATTCCTGTAGAGGAAGAACCAGGGCTGACTAGATGACTCAGTGGGGAAAGGTGCTTGCTGTAATTCTGACTACCTGAGTCTGATCCCCAGAACCGACTTGTGGGAGGATAGCTCCAACTTCTCAGAGTTGTCCTCTGACAGTCACACATATATCCTGGTATATGTGTGCCTCCAACTACAAAAATAAACAAACAAATGTAAAAAATAAATGAAAAAGGAAGAACCAAGTTAGAGAATTCACATCCCTGACCTAAAAATGCTTTTCTTTATCATGGTGTTTGGGAGGGAATCCAGGGTCACAAGCACATTAGGCAACATCCTACCACTGAGCTGTATGTCCAGCCTCGTGTTCATTTATTTGTTTAAGACAGAATTCTTGTTGACAATGCTGGCCAGGAACTCTCCTCTCATTTATTTTTCTTTATTTTGGCTTCCAACTCTATGTAGCCAAGGCTGATTTTAAACTTCTGATCTTGCCTCCACCTCGAGTGCTGATAAGTAAACAGGCAGGTGCCACCACAGCCAGTTTACTTGATTATGGGTATTGAAGCCAAAGCTTTGTGCATGCTAGGCATGCTATGAACTGAGCTACATCCCCTCCCATATTTCCTACTTTTATTTTATAACTTAAAAAACTTATTGTATCTTATTTACTGTGTGTGTGTAAGTGCCATGGCACCTGTATGGAGGTCAGAGGACAACTTTTAAGAGTTGGTTCTCTCCCTTGGTGATGTGGGCCCTAGAGATCTTGAACTCAGGTTATGAAACTTGGCAGCCATTGCCTTTCCCTGCCGAGCCATCTCATTGGCACTCACTTCCTGATTTTAAAGCTCTAGAATGCTGCATTAGTCAAGATAGTGTGGTAATAGCACAAAGATAGGCATTTAGATTAGTGGGCCAGGAAGTCTATAAATAAGTCCTGACATTCATAATGGTCAGTTTATTTACAACAAGGGCACCAAAATAATGTAATAGGGGAATGTATATCTTTCCATCACAGCTGCATAGCCATATGCAAACCTCACACCATGAACAAAAGTTAACTGAAAATGGATCAAAGACCAAAATGTAAGAGCTGAAACTGTAAAATTCTTAGAAGAAAGCATAAGCATAAGTGCCCAGGACCTGGGGCTACACTGTGTTTTCTTATCTACAACAGTAGCAGTGACAGAAAGAACAAACTGGACTTAATCAAAATTAACAGCTCTTATGCCGGCATGGAAGTATTTTAGTCAGATGTTTTTGTGTCTGTGAGAAATACCTGAGAGAGTCTAGATGTGGTGATCCATGGCTGTAATCCCAGCACTTGGATTACCTCCTCAGGTAAGAGGAGCAAGTATTCAGATATGGATCACCACATCTAGTCTTTGTAGTATTTTTTTTTTTACAATTTATTTTATTTTGTGTATATTCGTGTTTTACCTGTATGTATGTAGGTATGTGTACCATGTGTGTGCCCAGTGCTCATAGAGGTCAGAAGAGCATTGGATTCCTTAGAACTGGAATTACAGATGGTTATGAGCCACCACGTGGGTGCTGGGTATCAAACCTTGGGTTCTCTGCAAGAGCAGTCAGTGCTCTTCACTGCTAAGCCATCTCTGTAGCCTCTACTTTTTTAGGAGAGTACTTTGATAGTTGATTGTGGTGATATTGTGTTCTCCAATATATCCTGCACCCTAATAAATTTATCTGGGGTCAGAGAACAGAACAGCCACTAGACAGACATAGAGGCCAGAAAATGGTGACACACATGCCTTTAATCCTAGCATTCCAGAGGCAGAGATCCATCTGAATCTCTGTGAGTTCAAAGCCACACTGGAAACAGCCAGGCATGGTGACTCATGCCTTTAATCCCAGGAAGTGATGGTGGGAAGTAGAAAGGTTTATAAGGCGTGAGGACCAGGAACTAGAGCTGGTTGAGAGTTTTTAATTAGGCTTTTAGCAAGCAGTTCAGCTGAGATCCATTTGGATGAGAACTCAGAGGCTTCCAGTCTGAGGAAACAGGATCAGCTGAGGAATTGGCAAGGTGAGGTGGCTGTGACTTGTTCTGCTTCTCTGATCTTCCAGCATTGACCCCAGTACCTGGCTTCAGGTTTGATTTTATTAATAAGACCATTAAAGATTCATGCTACAGTTGATACTTAATTGACTCAACATTTCCAATAATAGTAATGATAACAATACCTTACATACATAGAATGTTTAAGAAACAATATATATTCTCACAGTTTTATCCTTAGATCTGTAATTGAGGAGAGCAGGCTTCTGAAATCCTCAACAGATTTTGAAGGTTAGACACAACAGAGTAACCTTATAATTTGATCTTCAGTGTGAACAGCTTTGAGAGTGAACAAGAGTGTCATTCAGTATGCCAGTTTAACAGCACACTCTACTGGGAAAGTCTGGGTATAGTTACCCTGTCAGTAGCTGACAATGGGCATCTGGCTCTCCTGACTCTCTCTGCTCCTTGTACACAGTGTCTCATGAAATATAGTTTCTGTTTCTTTCTACTGTCAAAAATCCACTAGGAGACTACAACTCCAAACATACACACATCAAAAAAATTCCATAAAACCAACATTACTAGAGGGTAGGCCACAGATTAACCCCAGTACAGTAATTGTAGGTGATTTTAGTACTCCACTTTCCCCAGTGGTCATGTCTTCCAGACAAAACAAAACAAAACAAAACCAAAAAGCTCCAAAACAAAACAAAAAACCAGAAATATCAGATTGAAATGGCATCATTGACCCAAAAGCCCTAACAGATGTCTACAGTATATTCCACTCCAGCATCCAGAATACACCTTCTTTTCAGTCGTCCATAAAAGTCTCTTTACGATGGACTTGTATTTTGAAGCTCTCAGCTTTTAAGAGATAGCTCCTCCCTGGTGGAAGTAGTTCGCTGGGGGCAAATGGTCCAGTGAAGATGATTCCTACCCCTAGTTCTGGCTGTGCTCTCTGCTTCCTGTCCACTAGTACGTGAGGCCTTTCTGCCACATGCATGCTGTGAACTCTGCCATGCCTTCCCTGCCAGGATTGACTAAAACTGATGAAAATACCAGCCAAATAAACCTTTCCTCCCTAAAGTGGTTTCTGTTAGGTTATTTTGGTCACAATGATGCAGAAGCAGCTAACACAGAAAATTGGCCAGTCAATAACTATGACTAAACCTGACCATGTGGTTCATAAGCCTTTGGGATTGTTTGTTTTTGAACAGTTTGGTGATTCAGGCTAGAGAAGCCCTAGAATGATGTAAGAGCTTAATAGGCCTCTGGTTATTTTCTGTCTCTATCTGCTGAGAGTGCTGTAGACAAAGGGATCTCAGAGCAGTGGAGATGTGTTTGGTGCTGTTTCCAGTAAAGGCAACAAGGCCCTTTAGGAGAAGTCTTGAGCCCTAACTGCGGCAGGAAAAGTACCTGAGCCTGAGATATCCAGTTAAAGGGAAGTTGTTCAAGTTGGTTATTTGATATACATCTGCAATCCCCAAATCTAGGAAGGATGCCGCTAAGGACAGCTTGAGCTATATAGTGAGTTTAAGACCGTGGATGCACGGAAAGAGAAGTGTTCAAAAGACGATGGGGGTAGGCTGGCAAGATGGGTCGGAGTGGCCAAGCCTGACAACTGAGTTCCATCCTTGAGAACCAAGTCAGCCGAGTTTGTTCTTTGACTTTGGCGTGCATGCCCAGACATGTCAGTGCCCATTTCTACAAAAAACACTAAAGGAATTTAATAAGATCTTTAAAACGCGTTTGGTGGCACTTACCTATAATCTCAGCACTGGGATAATAGAGGCAGGAGGATCGGGAATTTAAGGACTGTTTCAATTATGTAGTGAGTTTGTGGCTAACCTGGGCTACCTCAGACCTCATATCAAAAAACCAAACCAAATGCTGGGAGGTGGTGGCGCATACCTTTAATCCCAGCACTTGGAGACAGAGCCAGGTGGATCTCTGTGAGTTCGAGGCCAGCCTGGTCTACAGAGCAAGATCCAGGACAGGCACCAAAACAACACAGAGAAACCCTGTCTAGAAAAAGCCAAAAAAAAAAAAAAAAAAAAGAAAAAGAAAAACAAAACAATACCTTCTTAAAATGTCTTAATAAATATAATAAAATGTATATTTGGTTCATGTATATGCTAGGAAAGTGCTGTACTACTGGGCTATGTCCCCAGTCCTTCTTGATTTTATTTATTTAATAATTCATTTGTGAGAGAGAGAGAGAGAGAGAGAGAGAGAGAGAGAGTGTGTGTGTGTGTGTGTGTGTGGTGACATATATAAATGTTTGGACAGGTACAGAGCAGGCCAGAGGATAGCATCCTCTGGAGCTGGAGTTTCAGGAGGCTGTGAGACAAGATCACTCACCAGGACGTGGAATTCACCAATTAGACTAGACCAGCAAGCCCCAGGAATCCTCCCATGTCTACTACCCCAGCAATGGTATTACAAGCATGCCCCATCATGCCTCGTTTTTTTAGATGGATACTTGGAACAGAGAAGCAAGTGATCTTAGCTGTTGAGCATCTCTTCAGCATCTGTTTATCATCCTCAAGCCTGAGCTTCCTTCAAAGAAACAGACAAATGGCAGGGAGTTGGGAGATGGCTCAGAAGTTAGAGGCGCCTGCCACTGAACCTGATGATCTGCGTTCAATCCCCGGGACTGCTGGAGGGAGAGAACTAGCACTCCTCCCTTACACACACACACACACACACACACACACACACACACACACACACACACACGCACGCGCACGCACACGCGCACACACACACACACACACACACACACACACACACACACTATAAAGAGATAATAAATACATGTTAAAAAGAAGAAAACCCAAGCAAAAGAATGATAGTTTTTATTGTTTAGGGTTATGTGAAGATTAACTCCCTAAATCAGTGGTTCTCAACCTTCCTAATGCTGTGATCCTTTAACACAGTTCCTCATGCGGTGACCCTCAATCATAAAATTATTTTAATTGCTATTTCATAACTTTGCTACTGTTACGAATTGTAATGTAAATATTATTGGAGACAGAGGTTTGCCAAAGGGGTTGTGACCCACAAGTTGAGAACCACTGCCCTAAGGCGTAAGAAAATTTTTTTTTTTGGTTTTTCGAGACAGGGTTTTTCTGCATAGCTCTGACTGTCCTGGAACTAACTCTGTAGACCAGGCTGGCCTCAAACTCACAGATCTGCCTGCCTCTGCTTCATGAGTGCTGGGATTAAAGGTGTGTGCCACCACTGTCCAGCAAGAAATCCCCCCCCCCCAGCTGAGGACCGAACCCAGGGCCTTGCGCTTGCCTAAGGCAAGCACTCTACCACTGAGCTAAATCCCCAGCCCCAAAAATTCTTATGTAGTTCAGAATGTTAGCTAGTGTAAACATCATTAACAGATGATGAAGAAATTCTCAATACACAAAAGTTTAAAACTAATAAACAAAAAGTAAAAAGAAACTGTTAAAAATAATCTGCATCCTCCCACTACCACCACCACCAAAAAAAAAAAAAAAAAAAAAGAAAAAGAAAAAAAGAAAAAAGAAAAGAAAAAAAAAGAAAAGGGAAAAAAAAATCTGCATCCTGTGGTGGTTGAGGTCACTGTATTCTGCTTCAAAAGTCTACAGGTCTGTAGGAAGAAGTGGGATAAAATCTGGAGCTAGATGTGATGGTACACGTCTTTAATTCTAGAACTCGGAGGCAGAGGCAGGTGGATCTCTGTGAGTTTAAGGCCAGCCAGGACTACATACAGGTCTCAAACAAACAGTTCTGCTTCTAAGACTCCATTCCTCTTTTAGGCTCACTCATGTGACTCCTGGTGTTAGCATTAAGTAGGAAGGAGACAAAGAACCTATTCTCAGTATAGAATTTCTAGGTAGTTTGGCTGCCTCTCAGGATTAACTTTGGATTGCATACATTGACCTTTATTGTTTTAGTTTCTTAAAAATGCTTTCATATACACTAACATAATTTTGGACATTTAGATATAGCAGCTGTTAAAATTGTCCCTATTTTATTCTGGAGGAATCTAATTAAGAAACTAAGAATATGGGTTTTATAGGCATATTGTCCATGTATAAGTCCTGGCTCCTTTGCTTCCCAAAGTTAGAATCTGCGGCTGGCCTAGTTGCATAGGCTGGCCATCAAAGCCATTTGGGAAGCTGAGGCAAGAGGACCACAAGTTCAAGACCCACCCTGGTCTACAGTAGAGTGAATTCAAGGCCAACCTGGGCTCAAATCCCCAGGCTAAAGTATTCTTCCTGTATCAGTCCTTTAGTACTTAGGAATACAGGGTACTCAACTGTTCCTAGATATTTTTGTTGTCATTTTTAGGAAGACTAAGTTATTGAGTTCCCTGGGAGAGGGCAGTGGGCTGGGCAGCAACAGAGTGCTGCCTGTGGCCACAGTTCTTGTTACTGTTATTACGTAGGACCAGGCAGGTAGTAGTGGGATAATTATGCTTAGACAATCAGATGTAGATACTCTTTAATCATTTATTTTGAGACAGGGTCTCATTTAGCTCAAACTTGTCTCAAACTCACTATGGAGCCAAGGCTGGCCTTGAATTCCTGGTCCTTCTGTGTCAGCTTCCTGAGTGCTGGTATTCCAGGTATGTGCCACTATGCCTGGTGACAACCAAATTTGGTAAGCCCATGCCCTTTCCATGTGTCACCTCTTACAGTATTGAGTTGATCCCCTACTACTGTGATGATGTCATTTTCTGTTAGCGTTTTGGCAGTTAGTCTGTTTTTTCCGAAAGTGGTAGCAGAGACGGTTGCTATACTTAAGCTGAGACAGGAGACTTGTGAATTTGAGGCTAGTTTGGGTCACATAGGTTAATACTGTCTCAAACAACAAAAAAAGTGAGAACCACCTCTGGATTCTGGTTTATGGGGTTAAAGTAAGACCCAAAGGAAGCCAGTCTTCAATAATAGACAAAGACAGCCTACATTAAATTGAACTACTGAATGAGTAATAGTGTCAGTAATAATAACAACAACAAAAAAACAACCTGATAGGTGACCCAGCAGTCAGGAGGCTGAGGTAGATCTCTGTGAGTTGGTTCAAGGCTAGTCTGGTCTATATGTTGAGACCCTTTCTCAAAACAAACAAAACTCACAGGTGAGTTAAGAGAATTGAATTGTCACCTCTTCTTGGGTCTATCCCCTTCTATAAGCTGGAGATCAAACCAGGGTCTCTCAATATGCTAGGGAAACACTCTATTACTGAGTTATACCCCGGGCCCAGATGTACTGTGTAGGAACTGTGTTTATATTTCTGAGCTTAGACTTGACTTTCCTGCGGTGGGAACTAATGTATTCATACATCCTGGTCATGCATTGCCCCTTCAGTATGAAGTTCTACAATAAGGTTTATGCCTTTGGTGAGAAGAGTGTGGGCTGGATTTCAGTGTGTATGCTCACTTTCTGGGGGTGTATATACAACCCATGAACAGGAGGATGAGGGCTCCGTACTGTGTACTTACTGCCCAAGCTATTGCATCAAGTCGGGTAATAAAAATGAAGGGATTCGGTAAAGCCAATTCTGAGAAAGCCACTGATTCTATACAGACACTACTTGGCTTCAGGTGAGAGGATCCAAGGGCTACCTGGACAGACACACCGACCTTGTCCTTGTTGTGACAATTCCTATGACTCATCAGATTGTATAGAACCTGCTAATTGTTGGCTGATAATGCAACGAAAAATTTCCTTCACTACCTCTAGTCTGGACTAGCCTTTAAGACAAATCAGTTGTCTTTTTACTTCTAGACAGGGTCTCATGTGGCCCAGGTTAGCCTGAGCTCACTAGAACTAAAGATGACCTTGAACTCTGAATCCTCCTGCCTCTACTCTCTGGTGCTGGAATTATCAGGATGTGCCACTGCACTGGGCTTTGATGAGTCATCTTCTGGAAGACAGTCACGCTTATTTTAGGACACCCAGAAAGACTCTTGCCCATGGGTAGAATCTGGCTAGAGCTGCCCCTGGTTCTCAGGCAAAGGTCATACATATGATTCTGCTTCAGTAGTAAAAAGAGAAGTTACTAAACCACCATTTGCCTTCTTTCCACACCTTGGAAGCTCAAACTGTTTCTGTGGCTGTGTGGATTGTGGAGAAAAGGGCCTGTTTGTATGAGCCACTAAACAAAAGACAGGGCTGGCGTCAACCTGCAGTTAGGCCCTTGCTCTGCCAACAGTTTGTGAGTGTGAGTAGGGAAATCACCTAAGTTGCCTCTTACTTCTGCTGTTAAGGATAGTAACAGTATTTATCACAAAGGTTTATTGTGCAGGCCAAATGAAATGAATTAAAACAGATGTGATGCTGCACTCCTGCAGTCTTAACATTCACCAAAGAAGACTGAGGATTTTGTTTCTCCCGATCCTCCTGCCTCTACCTCCTGACTGTTGAGATTGCAGGCTTGTGCCACTATGCCTGGATATGTTTTTCTGGTTTTCTAAAAAATTTGATGTGTATGTGAGTGTATATCACATGTGTGTGTTGGGGGAGGGGGAGGGAGTGCCTCCAAAGGCCAGAAGAGTGTCAGATTCCGTGGAGCTGGAGTTACAGGCTTTTATGGGCTTCTTAATATAAGAACCTGAACTCAGGTTCTCTTGAAGAGCAGCATGTACTCTTAACCTCTGAGCCATTTCTCCAGCCCATTCATCTGGTTTTTGAGATAGTGTCTCACTCTACAGCAGGCCTAGAACTCATAGTAATCCTGCTCATCCTCTAAAGTGCTAAGATTACAGGCATAAACATCAGACCTGGCCTTATCTGTTTTATAAAACAATTCTATAGCTTTTATATTTTCCAGAGAGTTCTTATAACTAACCAAGTTACTATGATGAGAATAAGACAATGTAAAAAACCAGGCTGGAGGGAGTTAAGGGCATTTGCTTTTGTTGCAGAGGACCGGGGTTCAGTTCCCAGCGTCCGTATCAGGCAGCCCACAACCATCTGTAACTTCAGTTCTAGGACATCCATTGCCCTCTTCTGGCATCCTCAGGTACCAGGCACTCAGGTGGTACACATGTATATATGCAGGGAAACACTCATATGTATACAATTAAATAGTTAAGTGTGGTGGCGCCTGCTTGTAACCCAAGCACTTTAGATAGAGGCAGGAAGACCAGGGATTTAAAGACAGCCTAGGCTTGGGCTACATAGAGAGGGAGTTTGAGGACAGCTGGGGTTATGTGAAACTCATCTCAAGCAAACAAAACAAATGAAAGAAAGAGAGAAAGGAAGAAAGAAAGGAAGAGAGAAAGGAAGGAAGAAAGAAAGAGAAAAGAAAGAAAAAAGGAAAAAGGAGAAAAAGAGAGAACATTATGATGAGGGGAACTCAACTTGCATTGGGTCAAATATAAAAAAAAAACCACGTAACAATTTTTTAAGAGTAAAAATTTAGCCAGGTGGTGGTGGTGCACACCTTTAATCCCAGCACTTGGAAGGCAGAGGCAGGCAGATCTCTGTGAGTTCAAGGCCAGCCTGGGCTACAGAGTGAGATCCAGGACAGGCACCAAAACTACACAGAGAAACTCTGTCTCAAACAAACAAACAACCAAACAAACAAAAAAGAGTGAAAATTTAGATACTGATGTAACTTCACATTTTCATAGATTTTGTTTTTTACGTTTCTTTGTGTGTGTGTGTGTGTGTGTGTGTGTGTGTGTATGTGTGTGTGTGTGTGTGTGTGTGTGTGTGTGTGTGTGTAGGTCAGAGGACAACTTCTGGAAGTTGATTCTCTCCTCCTATCAAGTGAATTTTAGGGATTGAGTTTAGGTCATCAAGCTAGGTAGCAAGTGCCTTTACCTGCTAAGTCATCTCCCTGGCTCCACATTTGAAAAAATAAAATAAACGGTGCTGGAAGTCAGACTCAGGACCTTGATCATGCTAGGGGAATGCTCTATCATTAAACTGTACCCTTATCCTCCTCACAAACTTTTAATGAATAAACTGTATGTAAAACTATATAATACCTTGAGCTTTTTTTTCTTTGGAGACTCAAAATGAATAGGAGGGGAGTAACCAGTAGAACACTGACTTAGCATGTTGACTTAAGGCCCTGGACTCAAGCTCCAGTGTGGCATGAGAAAACAATTTGAAAATAAAGATGAGGGCTGGGTAGATGGCTCAGTGGGTGAAGTAGTTGCTGTTCAGGTGTGACGCTTGAGTTCAGATCACTAGAACTCACATGAAAGCCTGCTTGTGTCTGTCTGTGAACAGTGGCTTGCCTTTGTCATCCTGGAGCTCCTAGTATGCAATAGTAGATGGAGACAGCAGCCCCAGAAGCTTGGGAGCTAATCTGGTCCACACAGCGGCAAACAGATCCTTCCTTGAACAGGGTGGGAAATAAGGACCTGGATTGGCCTCTGACCTCCACACACCATGGCATGTGTACAGCTGCATTCACACATGAGCACCTCCTACGCACACGCACACGCACACGTGTGCACACACACACGGAGGCCTGGGGGGCTGGAGAAGGGGCTCGGTGGTTGATAGCACTGGTAACTCTTCCAGAGGACCCGGCTTTGAGTCCCAGAACTCACATGGTGGTTCACAACCGTCTGTAACTGCAGTTCTAGGGGGGCCAATGCCCTCTTCTGGCCTCCGAGGGTGCGCATCCATGCAGGCAAAAACATCTATACACATAAAATAGTAAAGCAGTAATAGAAAAAGTTTAAAAAAATGACAGACTTTGTATGGTGGCATACAACTTAATCCCAGCCCTGGGGAGGCAGAAGCAGGTAGATCTCTATAAGTTCAATGCCGGTCTGAAGTAGTGAGTTCCAGACCAGCCAGGGTTACCTAGTAGGAAGATTGTGTGTGTGTGTGTGTGTGTGTGTGTGTGTGTGTGTGTGTATTTTTTCCTTTCTTGTTTTTTATTTTTATTTTATTTTATTTTATTTTATTTTATTTTGTTTTTGGAGACAGGGTTTCTCTGTGTAGCTTTGCGCCTTTCCTGGAACTCACTCTGTAGTCCAGGCTGGCCTCGAACTCACAGAGATCCGCCTGCCTCTGCCTCCTGAGTGCTGGGATTAAAGGTGTGCGCCACCAACACCCGGCTGTTTTTTTATTTTTTATTAAATTTTTGTTCATTTATTTTTACATACCAACCACGTGTGTGTGTGTGTGTGTGTGTGTGTGTGTGTGTGTGTGTGTATTTCATCATCAATAGGATGAAAGTGACTTAATCTTATTCGGCTCATCAAGAAAACCTTGGTTAATATCAGATTAAGGATTATATTATTCTTTGTTCTATATACTATTCATCCACTATATAGTTTATCTCATTTATTTTTATTTTTAAGTTAATAAACAAGGTAGTAGGTTTTATTATGAAATTTTCATATATGTGTGTGATTATACTCTGCTCTGATTTGCCCCTCCCCTTCATCACATTTTATTTATTTTTGGGATTGGGTCCTGTGTAGCCCCTGCATAGCTGAGGTTGTCCTTTGAACCTCAGGTCCTTCTGTCTCCCCTCTCAAGTGTTGGAACTACAGGCATGCGCCCCCATACCTGGCTCGTTTTCATTTTTCAGAAGTTCTTCTTTGGTAGAAGTCTGAAGTGACAATTCTTTATTAAGAAATTTTCTACTCACTCCTCATGCTATCCACAGACCCCCCCTCTTCCCTCCTCCCACCCCCAGCCCTCTTTCCCAAGCCACCCCGCATCCCCACATCCCCCAAATTGAGGTCTCCCATAGGGAGTCAGCAGAGCCCAGCACACTGAGCCTAGAAAGGTCCAAGCCCCTTCTCACTGCACCTAGGCTGTGTAAGGTGTCACACCACAGACACCGGATTCCCAGAAGCCTGCCCATGCACCAGGGACAGATCCCTATCCCCCTCCCTGGGCGCCCCCCAAACAGTTAGAGCCAAACAACTGTCTTGTCCAGAGGGCCTAGTCCAGTCCCATGGGGGCTTCACAGCCACAGGTCTTCAGTTCATGGGTTTCCACTAGGTGACAACATTTCTTAAGGATTTTGTTAACATATGTCAAAACCTTAATGTTCTCCCTCTTAAATGAATAATTCCTTCTTTAGAAATATGGTTCAAGGAAACAATTGATTTGGGAAAATCCTAGAAATAAATATCCTGCAACAGGAGAAAGGGAAGATTAATTATATTAAACATTATATTATATAGTAGTTTTGAAATCCTGGTAAGAGTTTTTCTTCATCTAATGTTAACTTAAAAAAGTTCTTTCAGCCTTTATGAGTCAAAACATATCTTGTTCTTTGATTGGTCAACAAACTCTTGTCCAGCACCTCCACAGCAAGAACAGACATGGAAACAAAGCATGAAGAACACTGTCCTTGGAGTCCACAGGAAGTGGGTCCACATGGTCAGTGAAAGCCTCCAGAAGTGAGTAGAAGCAGATTATCAAGAGATAGAAAGGTATTACAGGCGAAAGACAAGGACATGGTGACTGAGATGCCAAGATTGGCATGGCTGGGAAGAAAAGTAGGAGAATATATCTTACTCTTATAGCAAGAGGATAGAGTTTCATGAAGACCATATCATGGAAAACCCTTATGTAAAAGATGATTCAAGATTTAGTATGAGCTTGGGAGGTGGTGGCACATGCCTTTAATCCCAGCACTTAGGAGGCAGAGGCAGGCGGATCTCTGTGAGTTCGAGGCCAGCCTGGTCTACAGAGTGAGATCCAGGACAGACTCCAAAGTTACACAGAGAAACCCTGTCTCGGAAAAAAAAAGATTTAGTATGGAAGCCATATTTGAGAGACGTAATTGTTCATGTAGCTAGTTAAGAGACAGGATTCCGTTGGCTGAAAATGAAGAAGAAGGGATGCAAGCAGAAATCTAGGAGGCAGAATGAATAAGTTTTAGTGACCAGTTAGACTTCCTCAGTGAGGGAGAAGTGGAAGGACAGATTCCTGCCTAGATTCTTATCCCTGAGGGACGAGACTGAGGGTGGTGCCATTAAACAGGATAGGCCGACCAACTCAGTCTCAGGCAGGCCTTACCTCAAACAAACAACCACACCACACCCAAACTAAACCCAAACATAAATGTGTTTACTTTTTATTATTAGAGCGAAAACCCACATAATGGAAGAGTGTATACAAAATCAATATATCTATCTTATCTATCACTGTATTCCAGTCAAAGGCTTATTATCAGAGAACATAAAGGATTCTTAGAAACCAAGGATAGATACCTGGAAGAGAAAGAGATCAGAGACTCCAACAACAAAAGAATTAAATGATAGAAGAAGATGCCCTACTTCACCAAGAGAGGGAATACAGATGTGTTCTCTGAAGATTTAGAAAATTGAGGATTTTGCCACCTGCTTTGTACAGTACCCCAAGGTTTCCTTAATTCTACATTCCTTTCCTAGGCAATGTTTACACGGCACAGTTTACCATGATTCATTTCCAGATCAAATGCTTTTGCTGAACTCTATAGCTCTATTTACCTAACAACTTCTCTGAGGGCCCTTACCATCCCTCCCTCCTGCTGGGATTGTAAGCAAAGGCCAGTAGGCCCAGTGGCAAACATCTTCTGTCCCCATCCTCCCTTCCCCCAGACAGGGCATGCCACCACCACCCAGCTAAACACATTCTCAATTAGTTCAGTTTGTTATTTTCATTTATGGTTAGTGTTTTTGTGATTTGCTTTAAGGAATTGATGGGGCTGGAGATAGAGCTCACTGGTCAGAATATGTGTTTAATGTGTGGGGGCCATGGATTCAATCCTCAGTACTCAACAAGTACATTGTTGTTTACCTTAACGCTGTGAAGATATTCCTCTGGATTTTTTTTTCTTTTTTCCCTTTGGTACTGGGGATCCATTCCAGGGCCTTGCATGCATGAGGTAAACACTGCACCACTGAAAATACACTCAATTCTGGATATGTTTCTAAACTTTAATACTTCAAAAATTAGTATATATTCATTGTTCAAAACAATGGGCTTTATTGTCCATTTTAATACACATGTAGCATGTACTTTGACTATATATGCCCTACTTATTACCCTTCCTTGTTCTTTCTCCTCTCTGGCCACTTTCTTTCCGGGTGGTCCCCTTCACATTGGTGTCATATTTTTGTTATTGTTGTTTAATTTTCTTTGTTTTTTGAGACAGGGTCTCATGTAGCCCAAGCTGTCCAGGAACTTAGTATGTAGCTAAGGATGACCTTGAACATCTGATACTCTTGCCTCCACCTCCCAGGTGTTGGGAATTATAGGCTTGTGACTGTGACTGTGGTAGATACCCAGTCCTTCTAAGTGAAGTATAGTTTATACTAGAATCTTGGCTGCTTTAGATAATAAAAAGATATCCTTTATCAGTAAGTCCATCTTTTCATTCATTCATCTCTTTTTTTTTTTTTTTGCCTGCATGAGGGTGTTAGGTCCCCTGGAACTGGAGTTACAGACAGTTGTGAGCTGCCATGTGGGTGCTGGGAATTAAACCCAGGTCCTCTGAAAGAGTAGTCAGTGCTCTTAACCACTGGGCCATCTCTCCAGCCCTCATTCATCTCTTCTATATCGAGCTAGGAATGGTGGCGCATACCTGTATTAATACTTGGAAGGCAGCTGTGTTCACCACTGTATTGCCAGTGCTGTTGCTGGAAGTTGAGGCAGGAGTATTACTTGAGCCCATAAGTTTGAGACTAACCTGAACAACATAGTGAGACATCTCAAAAGAGACAAAGAAAACCAGCTGATGGCGGCACACGCCTTTAACTCCAGCACTTGGGAGGCAGAGGCACGGGGATCTTTGAATTTGAGGCCAGCCTGGTCTACAAGGCAAGTTCCAGGACAGCCAGGGCTGTTACACAGAGAAATCCTGTCTCGAAAAACAAACAACAACAACAACAAAAAAAACAAACCCAAAAATAAAAAAAAAAGAAAGAAAAAGCGTACATATGGAAAACCTCACACTGTCTATATTTATAAGCAGTATCATAGAAGTGCTAGTAATGAGAGGAAATTAGCCCAAAAAGGTATTCATGAGTTGGGTGTGGTGGCTCATGCCTGGGAGGCAGAGGCAAGAGGACTTAAGTTCAAGGCCAGCCTGGGCTACAGAGATCCCGTCTCAAAAAAAAATGTATTTGGCTATTTTGGTTAAACACAAAATGAGATGCTAGGAAGGTTGTTCTGCCTGTGCTCCTGGAGTTTAGGGGACAGGGATGGAGTCTTGAACCAAGCAGGCTAATTGGACTAGCAGAATCAGCTATCTTAGGTTCAAGTGTGAGCTAGAGATTCTGCCTCAATATAAAGTGGAGAACAACAGCAAAAACCAACCAGGCTGGAGAGACGGCTCAGGGGTTAAGAGAACTGGCTGTTTTTCCAGAGGACAAGGGTTCAATTTCCAGCACCCACATGGCAGCTCACAACTGTCTGTAACTCCAAGATCTGACACCCTCATGTAGTTATACAGGCAGGCAAAACACCAATGCACATAAAATAAAAAATTAATTAAAAAAAAACCCAACCAAACAAGAAACAGTGTCATCACCCTCTGACTTTTACATGTGTGTTTTTTACACATGCAGATATGAGTAACACACACACACCAAAACAAAACAAAACAAAACAAAACAAAACAAAACAAAACAACCAAATAGAGAGCCTTTGTCCTTGTTGAGGGCCTCCTATGTTTGCCTGATATGTATTCTTTGGTATTTTTGTCGGAGCTCTTTTCCTCTGTGTAACAGTCTTGCCTCCTGGCTGGTCTCGAACTCACAGAGATCTGTCTGGCTCTGTGTCCCGCTTCCCCCCCCCCCCCTCCAGTGCTGGGATTAAAGGCGTGCACCACCACCACCACCACCACCACCACCACCACCACCACCACCACCACCACCACCACCACCACCACCACCCAGCCCTCCAGTTATTTTTTTTTGCCCCCCCCCCCAACCTAACCATTTAAGTAGAAGATAGCTATAGAGGTGTGTACCTGCAATCCCAACCCTTCAGAGGCTGAGACAGGAGGATTCACACTAGCTCCAGCCTTGGAGACCTTGCTACCTATCCCCCTACCGCCCCTCCCCCCCAAAAGGATTTTTATCCATTTTGTTTTGTTTTGTTTATTATTCAGGTGTATGTTTGAAATGGTTTACTTGAACACTTATTAATCCAGCTGACTCCAAGTACAGATCTACTGGTAATTCATAGGCTAGAAAAAGATAAACTTTGGTGTTGACCTTGGTAGGTGATTATGAACACTACTCATACTTACCGGACACTTACTGTACTTTGAAGTGAGTAACTAAGATGGGCAGCGGTGGCGCACGCCTTTAGTCCCAGCACTTGGGAGGCAGAGCCAGGCAGATCTCTGTGAGTTCGAGGCCAGCCAGGAGCCAAGACTGTTACACAGAGAAAAATAGCTTGAGGCCAGCCTGGTTACAGAGTGAGATCCAGAACAGGCACTAAAACTATACAGAGAAACCCTGTCTTGAAAACAAAAACAAAAACACAAAGGAAGAAATAACTGGACACAGCTTAAGGATGTAGTCTAGTTGAAAGAGTGCTTGCATAGCATGCATGAAACCCTGAGTTCATCCCAGCACTGCATAAACCAGATGTGGTGACACACCCCTGTGATCCCAGCACTGCATAAACCAGATGTAGTGACACACCCCTGTAATCTCAGCACTGCATACACCAGATGTGGTGACACACCCCTGTGATCCCAGCACTGCATACACTAGATGTGATGGTACCCCTCTGTAATCCCAGCACTGCATAAACCAGATGTGGTGGTACACCTCTGTAATCCCAGCACTGCACAAACCAGATGTGATGGTACCCCTCTGTAATCCCAGCACTGCATAAACCAGATGTGGTGACACACTCCTGTAATCCCAGCACTGCATACACTAGATGTAGTGGTACACCCCTGTAATCCCAGTACTGCATAAACTAGATGTGATGGTACACCCCTGTAATCCCAGCACTGCATAAACTAGATGTGGTCTCAAACAAAACAAAACTCACCAGAACAAAAACAAACAAAAACTAAAAGGAAGGACAGAAGAAAAAATAATTAGAAACAAAGACTACTAAAAAATGCAAATTGGTACTTTCGGATAAACTTTCCTTCTGACTTGTAAGAAAGAGAAACAGAAAATTAAGACAGTTGTAAATGATGCTTAACATTTTCAATTCTAAGTTCAGTCAGCATAGTCATCAACTGACATTTACTCTGAACCCCATGGGTGAATGGCATGGAACCAGATCCCACAAGAAACACTATCTTCTGCCTACGTGAGCAAACTTAGCTCTTGAGTTATTGCTTTCAGGAGCTATACATAATGACGGTTGATGTTAATAGGTTGTGAGAGTCAGCCTGAGATCATTATGTTAAAATAGGGACAATAATATACTAAGTTTAATAATAAAAAATAAAAGGATGGATGGGGAGCACCTGTAATCCCACCACTTGGGAGGTAGAGACAGAAGGGTCAGAAGTTCAAGAGCATCTTCAGCTACATAGCAATTTCAAGGGTAGCCTGGGCTAAATGACCTTCAGTTTCAAAAACAACCAAATATGTTCCTGTACAATTTCCCCCAAGTAGAAACTATATGTATTCTTTTATCTTAAACAAAGAAGTCATTGTCCAATGCAGTTATACTCTTAAAGTATTAAGTTATTTACTAATTAATATCTTATCAAATACTATTTTTTAGTGAAAGAGTTGAATTTTATTTGATCACTATATCAGTAATGCAAGGTAGATTTTCATTTTATCAGGCAAAAATTAGGTGAGTTGACTCAGAACATATAGGTAGAATTTTTTTGCATGGGTGTATGTGTGTGTGTGTGTGTGTGTGTGCGCGCGTGCGCGCATGCATGTGTGAATAAGTACAAGCGGAAGCCAGAGGTCCAACTCAGGTGTCCTTCCTGAGAAACAGTCTGCTAATTTTTTTTTTTTTTTTTTTTTTTTTTTTTTTTTTTTGGTTTTTCGAGACAGGGTTTCTCTGTGTAGCTTTGCGCCTTTCCTGGAACTCACTTAGTAGCCCAGGCTGGCCTCGAACTCACAGAGATCCGCCTGGCTCTGCCTCCCGAGTGCTGGGATTAAAGGCGTGCGCCGCCTCCACCACCACCCAAGTCTGCTAATTTTTTTCCTGTGGTGGAGATGGGTGGGGGCATGATGCAGTGGCCCTCTGTCGTGGCCAAAACGGAAACAAGGGGAGGCCAGGAGCCTACATACCTAGTTATCTCAGGCAGTCTCCCAGCCAAATACTAACCAATCCTTGCTTAGATCAGAGGAGATCTGTCGAGGTCATGGTGATACAGCCGTAGACTTTTTGATTCTTTGTAGGTTTCACATCATACATACCAATCCTATCCATCTCCCAGTCCCTTCATATCTGCCCACTACCCTTATAACCTTTCTTTTTTTTTTTTGAGACTGAGAGGTCCAGGGACCCACCTGTTCCCCCTCTCACCTCCTCCTACCCTACCTTTGGGTTTATAAGGGTGTGATGCTGCCATGCTTAGATTTTTTTTTTTTTAATGGGTTCTGGGGATCTAACTCAGGTTCTTACACTCATTGAGTAAGGACTTTATCATCTAAGCTATCTCCCTAGCACATTTTTGGTTTGTGTATAGCCCAGGCTGTTCCAGAACTCATGGCCATTCTGCTGCCTCAGCCTTACTAGTGCTGGGATTATGAAGTGAGCTTTGCTCATCCAGTAAAGATTCAAATACAAAGAAATCCTGAACTGGGTGTGGTGGCACTGGGGAAGCAAAGACAGGAGGATTGGTGCAGTTTTACAGCCTGCTTGATCTACATAGCCAGTTCCAAGTCATCCAGTCGGTACATAGGGAGCTCCTGTCTCAGTCGGTCAGTTCTGGTAGATAAAAGGTCAAACATTTTGATTAAAACCTATTTTTATCTCCAAGGTCAGTAGCACATTTAGTATTAAGGTACTTTTAAAATTCGGTATTAAAAGTGTTTTCTTTAAGCAACTATGGTAGTACATATCTATAACCCCAGCTGGTGGGGGATGAGGCCTGAGGATCCAGGTTAGCCGGGGCTATGTAGGGAAACCTTGTCTCCCGAAGCAACTGGGGGTGGGGGCTTTAAGTGTTTATCATTCTCCAGTAATTCTTCGTCTATTTTTTTTCTTCCACACCCTAATCTCTTTCTTTCTAGTAGGGTTCCTGTTGCTGGCTACCCAGCCATTACCATCATAATACCATTTAAGGTAGCTCAGCTGGATCTATTTATTCACAGTCCTACAATCTACTTTCTCTTTTAGCCTTGCTTCCTAAATCAAGTTGACAACACAGTTTATTTTTCCTTCTTTTATTTCAACAACTCCTGATTTAGATTGGTTAGGAGGCTATAATATAATCCGGGCACAACCTCTCCCCCTTGGAATCTGTATTTACGAGGCTTCCTCCTTTCCCGGTTGAACGTGCTGAAGCCGGGCAGAGTACCTTGTGAAGGACTTCAGCCCCCACAGTCCTCTGTGTGCGCATGCCCACTCTTCTTACAGTTGTCAAAGTGCTTTTCCAGAGCGGTCACATAATCACCCCGAAAGAAGAAATAAATACTGTTCATTTTTCAATTTTATTGATCCTTAAAAACTGGACACTTAAAGGTAACTGCTGCTATGAATTTATTACCTGAAATTGGGTTATTGCATGTAAAAGCCGATCTATTGTGTGTGGTGGGGGAGGGGAACAGGCATCTATTTCTCATACTTTGCTATATATAAGCAAAAACCCCTCCAAAGCAAATTATACAGGCAGTTATTTAAGGATACTGCATATTGACTTTGTAAATTTTATCTTAATTGCTGACTTAGCTTTTGTTTAAAATATCTTATTTATTAAAAGGTGGGTCTTGACCTTGACAGTGAATTTATACATTAAGTGAAATTTGTATTATTTTTAAAGAGCATTGGGAAAAGGAAGGAGTGTTTTGTTATAACATTGAGAATTTAATGAGGTAGTATTACTATTAATTAAAGCCATTATAAAATATTCTGAGTCTAGGTTACTTTTTGGCTGGGTTGGGGGGTAAAGTACAGCATTTTTTCCCATCAAGAGCATGCAGTTTAAGCTAAAGGCATTAACAAAAAGTGTTGAATACAAACAATAAGAAAAGCTGGGTGATACTAAAATTATAATCCAATACATATTTCAGCCATGATGATATCGCTATTGTAAAGAAAATTCTAGCTCACCAAAACACTCAAATTCCAGAAGTATAATGGTCTCCTGCAGCACTGTAAGAAGGAAGTATGAAAATGTCTCTGTGACCATCCTCTTTGGTAGTGATGGAACTTTGTGCTGTCTGAATCCAAGGTTCACTCTGTCTGTGCACTATTCATAATACTAATCAAAGCCATTGTTTTAGATAGAGGGAACCGAGGAACATAAAAGCAATCTAAAGCTAGCTACATTGACAGTTGCAGGCAATCCCTGGTGCATGTTATATTATCCTGGGCTGGGCTTTTTTCTAGGGGAGGGGACTAGGCAGGGAAGAGAGGAATAAAAAGGCAAGTAAGATGTTTGAGAAGTGAAATATTTCCCTAAGCCCACTGTGCTCTTTGTATATGAAACTTTGAATGAAAGATGGTATCTCTTAATGATAGTTTTAATAAAACAGAATAGTTAATCCAACTTCTTGTCTGATAGTCTTTGTGTAATAGTTAAGAGAGATACCTCCATTTTAAGAGTTATCTTGAATAGTCCAATGGCAGAGTTGTTGTGTGTATCTGAATGCCCTTTTACAAATGTCCCAAGAAAGATGCTTTTCCAGTATATGAATTAACTGTATTAAATATATTAATAACTTTGTTGCAATTGTACTGAATCATCTAAAAATAATTATGTTTGGTCATAGCTCCTTTAACATTTCAAAATATTTGTTTTCAAGGTCTCAGCCCTGTAATATTCAGATATTTAAAGCAATTAACATATTCTGAGACAAGCTAATTCAGTGATAACTACACACATGGAAATCTTTTGGTTTTGAGTGATTACTGTTTTCATCCTTGAGTAAGAAAACAGGTTGTATGACAGAGGTGAATATAGCTCTTGTATGTGAAGTGGAAAATACCATACACTCCTTATATGGCTAAATGAAGCAGTGAGGGTAATGTACTATAATTACAATGGATGAGAATTTGGGACTTTGTACTCCTCTATTTTTAACAGTTGCTAGCATATGGTAATTCAGGGTCGTCAAACCATAGTCTTTCACTGTTAATACTAGTGATAAAAGAATGGATTCTAAATTTGCCAGTCTTGTGACCGAGGCAGCAGCAGGAGGATTCAAAAATGAAAATCTGGCAACCCCAGAATTATCTTGACTGTCTACTTAAATCTCAGATGCATTTTTAAAGTCCCGCCCCCACTCCATCTCACAGACTCCCTCCCTTCTCCTCTCTCCCCACCTCCCTCCCTCTGACCTCAAATCCAACCAGAAGCATTTCTCCACTCTGCAGAGAATTTCTCAGGCTCCCGTTGAGACCTGAAACGCCAAGAAGCCAGGAAATCTCTTGGGCGGTGAATTGGAGACGAGAAAATTGGAGAATAAGCAGAAAAACCACAATCCTTAGAGTAATAAGAAGCAAACACGTCTAAACGTTTCAGTAGGTTTCTTTTCTTTCTTTTTTCCTTTTCTTTCTTTCTTTTTTCTTTTTGAGTCATTTTTTTTTCCATTTATACTAGGCTGGACTCGAACTGGCTAAGTAGTCAAGGCTGACCTTGAATTTTTGATCCTCCTGCTTCTACCTCCAGAGTACTAGGATTACAAGCATGCGCCACCACGCCCGGCGATTTTCCTCTTTTTTAAAAACTGGGTTTTCTTTTATATTAAAACGTCTCCTAACAAAATGGAGTAGCTGCCGCTACTGAGAGGCCAGAGAATGATTGTGCAGCTGAGTTCTTCCAACAAATGCCTAAGATATCCCCTCTCGTGGTTCGCTGCAGCCAAATGAAACAATTATCCGCAGCAAGAAGGCAGTTTGCTAATCAAGAGGGCTGTCTTTTTCTTGTTTTTTCTTTTCTCTTTTTTAAGTGCTCCAGCTGGGGAAGGGGAAAAGAGAGGGTCGTGTATCACGTCTTTTTAACCTTGCTGAAGGACGCAGCACTATTTATTGACGTATGCAAATAGCTGGGGGAGGGTGGTGCTTGGGAAAAAAACAGGAACCAGAATCAGTTTCTCATCGCAGGATGAACGCTCGGAGTTCCGGTGAAGGGGAAAGAGACGTGGCGAAATTGCTGTCTTTCTGTCTTATAAGCACATCTCTCACTAGTACAGAAAAGAGACAGAGACGTCAGAAAGGGTGAAGACGCTCTCAGAGTGTTTTTAGAGACCTTGTTCGGGCCCTCCTATCCCCAACCCCCCTCCAGCCCGACCTGCTCTTCTAAATGCGAGCTTATGGATTTGCATTGCAATTGGCTAGTGGCGGTGGCACTGGATTTTCGCAAGTAAAACACCCGCCCGCTTCAGTGAGGGCATTCATGATCACACTGACAATAACGCATCTCTCTTTCTTCCCGTTTCAGCTGCGCAAACCATGCAGGATGATTTACTGATGGACAAAAGCAAAACCCAGCCCCAGTCTCAGCAGCAGCAGCGGCAGCAGCAGCAGCAACAGCTCCAGCCCGAGCCCGGCGCAGCCGAAGCCCCGTCCACGCCCCTCTCCTCAGAGACCCCCAAGCCCGAAGACAGTAGCGCAGTGCCGGCCCTCAGCCCCGCCTCGGCCCCGCCAGCCCCCAACGGCCCCGACAAGATGCAGATGGAGTCGCCGCTCCTGCCGGGCTTGAGTTTCCATCAGCCCCCTCAGCAGCCGCCGCCGCCGCCGCAGGAGCCCGCGGCGCCCGGAGCGTCGCTGTCGCCGTCCTTTGGCAGCACCTGGTCCACGGGCACGACGAACGCGGTAGAGGACAGCTTCTTCCAGGGGATCACCCCGGTCAACGGGACCATGCTCTTCCAAAACTTCCCGCACCACGTCAACCCGGTCTTCGGAGGCACCTTCTCCCCGCAGATCGGCCTGGCGCAGACCCAGCACCACCAGCAGCCGCCGCCGCCCGCGCCGCAGCCGCCGCAGCCCGCGCAGCCCCCGCAGGCGCAGCCCTCGCAGCAACGCCGCTCGCCCGCCAGCCCCAGCCAGGCGCCCTATGCGCAGAGGAGCGCCGCCGCCTACGGCCACCAACCCATCATGACCAGCAAGCCGTCCTCATCCTCGGCCGCTGCAGCCGCTGCTGCCGCGGCCGCCGCCTCCTCGGCCTCGTCCAGCTGGAACACGCACCAAAGCGTGAACGCCGCCTGGAGTGCCCCGTCCAACCCGTGGGGTGGCCTACAGGCTGGCCGGGACCCTCGCCGCGCCGTCGGTGTGGGCGTGGGCGTGGGTGTGGGGGTACCCTCCCCGCTTAACCCCATCTCGCCGCTCAAAAAGCCCTTCTCCAGCAATGTGATCGCGCCACCCAAGTTCCCTCGTGCGGCCCCGCTCACCTCCAAATCCTGGATGGAGGATAACGCTTTCCGGACCGATAATGGTAACAATCTGTTGCCTTTTCAGGTAATACCCCCGTGCTCTTGCACACGCCTTCCTCCCGCCGGTTTCCCCCCTCTTCCCGGTTTTTTGTTTTGTTTTGTTTTTTAATCGCTCCACCCGCTGTTATTTAGAATGGATGGCAAATTACAGCTCCCTTCAAATCTTGGTTTCATTGGGACTATTCCACCCAATGTGGGTGGGGGTGGGGTGTGAGGTTGGGGGAACATTGTGACTGCTGGCGGGCAGAAAAGGGCCTTTTTTTTCTTCCAGTTCATTTTCTCCTTCACTGTGCTTGTGCTTCTTATTTTGGCTTTCTTTGACAAATGAAGCCTCAATTGTACAGCCAGGTGCGGGAGTAGTCCCAGGAGGAGTAGGCTGAGATTCCTATCATTTTAAGTAGCTACACATTTTCAGGTTACGCAATCCTAGGCTCAAGGTGCCGGAAAGCCATCCACGCCCAAACCGCCCTGGCTTTACTCTTAAAGCGGTTAACAGCCTTTGAGTGGTGCTATTTCAAATAGTTGCCTATGCTCAACTAAACTAATGTGAACACATGTGTTTATGTCTCACTCAGGCGCTGGAATCACTAATAATCAGCATATGGCCCTTGCCAGGAAAATTGAGTGTGAGATTCCAATAAACACCCTGAACTATAAGGGACGGAAGTAGAAGAGTGGAAATTCTAGGGGGACTATTCCCATGTTACTTAAAAGAAGGATTTAGGGTTTTTTTTCCAGGAGACAGACAATAGGACACGACCTTCAGAGCCATATTGCAATGGAGTCTATGTGCTAGCTAGCACTGAAATATTTAAAGCTGCAGTGTCCTTCACCAGTCGGGTTATTTAAGAAGACAATGCAGATCAATTACACCATTTGAAACTGGGCAAAGCGAAAGTCTTGCAACTTTAATGAAAAATGAGTCTTGTGCCTTGGTATTAAATGCCAATGAAAAATCCAGGAAGTGCTCCGGACAGGAATATTGAATGGAGAAAGTGCCCTGTTTCTGCTGCTTTCTCATACAGTCTGTAGCCACAGCAGTAGGAAGGGTCAGAAAGGGGTGCTGAGAGTGTGCATTCAGGAGCCTTTGCTGTCTGACAGGCTTACCAGGCACTTGTGAACTGACTGTCCATAGGCTTTTAGGCTCTGTTGTGAGAGAAAATCTGGGCGTGGTGATGAGAGCTTGTAGTTCAGCACCAAGGCTGAGCTATAGGATTGGGAGTTCCAGCTCAGCCTGGGTTACGTACATGTTCTTGTCTCAAAAAAGGAAAGAAAAGGAATCCTTTGACCCTGATGACAGATGATAGACTGGCAGTTTGACCAAGGTAGAATCTGGTACAGCTGGAACCTTCAATTTGCTACTCTTTACCTTTCAGATGTTGGGGGTGGGTCCTGTCATGTCCCAAGGAAATGGGATTATTGAAAACATATCACAAGGCTGTAGCAAGAACTTTTGTTCTCGACAGTTCAAGGAGGTCCATGAAACCTTTAGATTGTGTTTAGGAGTTTTGTTGTCTGGGTTAGGGGCTTTTCCCGGGTGGTGCTCAGGCTGGTGCCCAAGTCTAGCTCATGCTGAGCACATTCCCTGTGGAGCTACACTCTTAGTCCTGAGGAGAGGCTTCAGTGTGCAAGGCTCTCACATGACTTCAAAAGGGTCTTCCGAGAATATTAATATTAATGTAATATTAAGGTACAATTTTAGTTTTCTAAACAAGTTTTCTCTTACATAGCTTCTGCTTGTCTCAGAATATGCTGTTTGGCGAGGATGACCTTGAACTCCCGATCCTCCTGCCTCCACCTTCCAGGTGCTAGGGTTACCTGCTACCATACTCATATCTTATTTCTTTCCACTCTAACGCTTATTTTAACAAACAGAGATGCTTTGCAAGGGCCTTAGTTCTGTAGGTTGAGAACGGTGAGCAGGACAGGAGATGCTGTAGTTGGCACTTGGAGAGGCCCTCTGCCTTGACAGTTCCTCATTTTATTCTGAGGCTTTCTATCCAAACCCACTCAGAGAAGATAATCTAGATTCCCCTTTAATGTTTGAAATAATCGTGTGTGTGTGTGTGTGTGTGTGTGTGTGTGTGTGTGTGTGTGTGTGTATGTGTGTGTGTGTGCGCAAGAGAGAGAGAGAGAGAGAGAAAGAGAGAGAGAGAGAGAGAGAGAGAGGAGAGGGAGAGGGAGAGAGGAGAGAGCCAGTGCACTTGAGCTTGCATGCCTGGTTTATGTTTGGAGGTCAGAGGAAAACCTTGTGGAGTCTGTTCTCTCATTCACCTTTATGTGGATTCTGGGGTCAAACTGATTGACAGGGTTTCAGTCTCCCTTAAATTCTTGTCTTGAATTCTCAGGAGTTTATTTAATCTGAATACAAACTTTTTTTTTTCCTTTTTTTATTTTGAGACCTGAGGTCTTTCTACATTGCCCAGAGGGTTGTTGAACCCCTGACTCAAATGGTCTTCTTACCTCTGCCTCCCAGGCAAGTGAGATTACAGTTATGTGGCATTGTATCTGGCTATTGAATATGATCAGTCTTTACTAATTAGCACCTTAAAAAGGGATTAGGTCTTACATTGGTGAATACCTTTGATCCCAGCACTCTGAGGATCTGTGAGTTCCAGGCCAGCCTGGTCTATAGATCGAGTTCCAGGCCAGCCAAGGACACAGAGAAACCCTGTCTTGAAAAACAACAACAAAAAAGTCTTGGGGAGGGTGATTGGAAAGAAATATAATCCAAAATTGCACCAATCATGGAGGGGCCAGAGATATGGCTGTTAGTTAAGTGCTTATCACAACAGCATGGTGACTTGAATTTTGCTCTGATGCATCTGCATAAAAACTGTGTTCTGGCCCATGCTGGGGAGACAGGAGGGTCTCTTAAGGCTTGCTGGTCAGTGAGCTCCAGGTTCAGTGAGAAGGCCTGTCTCAGAAACTAGTGAGAGCCATAGAGGAAGACACCAGACACTGACCTCTGGCCTGTGCATATGTGTGCAAACACACACACACACACACACACACACACACACACACACACACACACCACCAGTCCCTGATATTGAGTAGTAGTGTGAAGATTGCCAGCATTTTTCAACAAACCATTATAATGCTAGTAAGAGCAAAACACCTTTATATCTTTTTTTTTTTTGTAGTAGATGGTAGCACTATTGAATGGGCAAAAATGATTGAGTCATTTGGTTACAATTAAACATTTTTTGGCCTCAAGAAAAATTATATGTACTCTGTGTCTCAGTTTTACTTCTTATTAAGATGGTCCTTTAAGGGTTTTTTTTTAAAGATTTTTTTTTATTTATATGAATGTGTCTGTGTGAGTATATGCCATGCATCTGCCGGTACCTGCCTAGACTAGAAGAGGGCATCGGATTCCCAAAAGCTAGAATTATGTTCAGTAACTTTCAGATGTGGGTGTTGGAA